>NW_022630305.1:0-26049 GCF_010909765.2 Amblyraja radiata
AAAGTGCAACTTCCAAAGACTGGAGACTTGAATCAATCTTGCCATAGTAATTGGTAATCTTGTCAGACTGATACAATAACATAATTTGGATCAAACACACAACAATTCTTGTCACCATTACTTACACATAACATGACTGAAAAGTCAGCTTTGGAAACTAAAGTTTAGTTGTTTCCATGGCAGCAAGTCATACATACAATTTTGCAGACAGCTTGATTGTTGTAACTTGATGCTGGTTGTGTGCAAGAATTAATCTCTCCCTTCGTTGTCTGAATAGGTGCACCATTTTCCCGAAACTATTGAGAATCTAAATTGCAGTTACTAAATTAGAATTCAGTAAAAGATGTATATGTTGTTGTTTGGTGAATTTAGAAAATTTAATGATTTAGCAAAAGTAGTGATAACTGTCTTAGTTAGTCCATTATGCTTACAAGCTAAAAATAGACAGAAATATGATACAACAGTAATCAGATGCTCATACAAAAGTCTTGAAAAGTGTAATTAATGGTAAACAAAGACTATTGTAGTTGCGTGTCTCTATTGGATCATTTCTTATCAACACGTATTCAGCTTCAATCGTGTTGACTATTAAATCACAATGAACCAATAGCTAACAATTCTAGGGGAAAAGTTTTTAAAAGCATTTCTTTCTAAATTCACTTTTCTACTTGATGTCTAGTGAATATTAAAATATGGCTGAACGTAATTGAAATATTAGTAGTGAATGGACTTTCAGCACAGTTGCAACATAAAAACTATTTCAAATCAAATGGAAGAAAAAGAAAATAGAAAAAAACATAATCATAAATTCAATTGTTCTGCAAAATCTTATGACAGTTAATATCTACTGTGCCACTTATACATTTCTCTGTTCCAGAAGATTGCAATCTCTTTACACGAAATTACCCTAATATAATTCCTGATAGCACCAGCTTAATTGCGTGAATCTAGGAACACTGATAATTGAGTAGCTCATAACACACAGTACCATTCGATTGCAGTGTGGTTGCACTGTTGCTGACTCCAAGTATGCAAGAGTATATTCACAAAATAGCTTTTCAGATTCACAGCATTCTCCCTGCCCAATAATAAGTACAGCTCAATGCATACAATTTGTTTTTTTTTTCATGGAATTAAAGTAATGAATTTAAACTACAGCAAAAAAATTTAGTCACAGTGTTCAGAAAATAAATGGGCCTGTCTGATACAGTCCGTTTTCAGTCAATGTAAAGGATTAAGTTTGGTGAATTGCCCCTTCCAGAATTAGAGCAAACTTGAAGAAAACTACACCAACATCTGTCTTATTTCAAACCAAGTGTCAACACTTTGTAAAGTCATTTGCCAGAGAAGTTAGGGTTTTGCTCGGACGTTTTAAACCTTCAAGCTAAACTGTCGCTTATAACCTTGACAACTACAAAGCTTGGCACATGCATCTCCCCCGGAGGCTTCCCTGCAGTATTCTGCAAGCTGCTCACGACCACTGAGCCATGACGCCACAGCGCTTGCCTGACCCGACATAATGAGCAGCTATTTACAGCAAACAAGGTAGATGGAAGAACACAGACCTAAATGATGCTTTGGTGTAAGGAGGATTCCACTGTGGTGCAAATGAGCCAGTCAATCTTAGGCCTCTGAGGCTTGCTGGGACAAGCAATTTCAATCCCTTCAGGAATATGCAGTCACGAGCCACACGCAGATCAATAAAATAAGTTGCGAGGCGAAAAGAAAGGATGACAATTAAACAAAAGGAGAAAAAGCTACCAAGTTTGGACCATAACTTGGAAAGATTATTTTGGGAGGTTTACCTGCATCCATTTTTAGTCGATGCATCAACTTAACCCAGTCAGGCTATAACTATGTTAAAATACTTCACAGCACTTACAATTATGTAACATGGCTTACTAAAGAGTTAGCGCAATATCATATAATATTACCCAAGGAAATCTTGATCTTAATCCATATCGAAGTCAAATGGCTAAGTGGAATTGTTTGCCAATACTTTTCGCAAGTCTAATTTTATGGAAATAACTTAATCATGAAGAAGTCAAGTAGCTTTCAGATGAAATAGGGTTTTCAAACCCTTGAAATCCAAAGGACTGGGAGCTAAATTTGTATCCAAATGTATCTATATAACCTCAATGTAATTTTATTGCACAATCTGAGAGTAAGTGGCCTGATAGAGAAATCCTATCTATAATTCATTTTCTTTATATCATTTTCCTTTCTAGTTGGAATATTTTTAATCAAATTGTAATTGAAAACAATGTAATTGAAAAAAAACCCATAATAAAAACATTGAAAATGCTTTATAATCAATTTCTACTTCCTGAAAATCCATGACTAAGTCTAATTTCACAGATGCTGACTTCATGAGCCTTTTGTGAAATTTGGTCTAACAAAATTTTCTTGTGTGACTATTCTGATTGTAATTGGAGCATGAAAATAAAAAGCTGTTATATACAAAAGTTATATATTACATGTGCATAAAATTAGATGATATTACAGTTTTTCAAAAATGTCTAATGAATTGACTATGTTTACAAATACACAGGACTAGATGTTAAAAGTCCAAAGTGCCAAATATCAATTTACTCCCGATGGTGATGGGAGCCTTCTGCACTCAGATATGCTCCTCCGATGTTGAGAAAGGCTAGGCAGACACATCATTGGGATTATCAAGTGGGCACCTACTTTCATCGACGTTTCGCTGATTGAACCCATGACGTGTCCAGTAGGCTCAGCGGAGCATTCTGGCGTCCCAGAACCACCCCCCTCTGCATCTGTCTAGTCGGTTATTTGGGAGACCAAATGGGGTCTTTCCTCTTCAGCCAGAGCCACTGGCTACTCCGCTCTGCCACCCATGATGTTTCTTTGATGGCCTGGCGTAGGGCTTGTCCGCTGATCCCCAGGTCCTTCATCAGATGTTGCCACGAATCCTCGGCATCCAACTTCTACCGGGCAGATCTTAGCTCTCCAGCCCCACTGTTCTGCCTCCGCTGCAAGCTCTGTATATCGCAGTTTCTTTCTTTCGAAGGCTTCCTACACAGCATCCTCCCAAGGGACTGTGAGCTCCACAAAATACACCATGCGCTGAGAGTTCGACCAGAGCACAAGATCAGGCCTCAAGATGGTGATGGCTATCTCTGATGGAATTGTAAGCCGTTGGTCCACATCCACCAGCATCTGCCAATCCCGGGCTGCCTCAAGCTGTCCAAACCTGGTCCTTGGTGGAATTTTCCATTGCCTTTGTCCCCCCCCCCCGAACAAAAATGTAGTTACTGCTATGAATAGGACTTTATTCCTTGACATGTAGGAGGACGAGGCATGGTCTTTTAGTGGAGTATAAGATCATGAGGGGAATTGATAAGGGAATCAAGAACCAGAGGACACGGGTTTAAGGTGAGAGGGGGAAGATTTAATAGGAATGTGAGGGGCAACCTTTTCACACAGAACATGGTGGGTAAATGGAATGAGCTGCCAGAGGAGGTAGTTGAGGCAGATACTATCACAACATTCAAAAGATATGCAGACAGATACATGGATAGGAAAGGTTTAAAAGGATATGGACCAAAGGCTGGCAGTGTCCATGCCAAAATGACGCTAAGATAAACTAATCTTACCTGCCAGGCAGTGCATAACTAAAATCCCTTATCCCAAGAATCTGTATTTCAGTAAATCTTTACTGTATCTTCTCTGAGGTCCCCATAACTTTTCAAAAAGCATTGACCAAACCCAGTCACAGTACTGACCCCAAAATCCTCTTTATAAAGGTTCAACATAGCCTGTTTGGTACTTTGTATTCATCTGTGAAGCCATGGATCTTATATTCTTTAATAACCAGTTTGTCAACGTGTCCTGCCACCTTCAAAGATTTATGTACACCTACAGTTGGTCTCTCTGTCCCAGTATCACATTTAGAATTATCCAATTTAATCAATATTATCCATCCTCCCTCTTCCTATCCAACTGTGCAGACTCACCCCTCTCTGCATTAAACTTTATTTGCTACATATCCGCGTATGCTACCTCATAAGAGCATGAACTGTAGGAGCAGGAGGTGGCAATATGGGCCTTGAGACATCTCTGACAATCAATAGGATAATGGTAGATTTGATCATTGATCTCAACACTTCCTAGCCCGAGCCACCATAAAACGCTCAATTTTGTTCTCATTTAAAAATCTATCATTGCCGTTCAGCCACCACAGCTGTTTGGGATAGAGAACTCTGAAGATTCACAACTCTCGAAGAGTTGAAATTCCTCATTATCTCGGTTTAAAATGAGTATATCTTTATCCCAAGAATCAGTGGGTGATAATGAGTGCTGGGCTGAGAAATGTAGGAGGGCTGCTCCGATCTCCATAGACAATCCATTGCTTTTTGCTGGCTTCTCTTGGCTCCTCTTGGCTCCTCTCAATCGTTATTTTCTACCCCAGAAGCGTTTTGGGGATGAGTGCTGATGTTATGACAGATGCATCCATTTCTGGAAATGTGATTGTGTAATATTCTGATCAGTTTAATTTAATTTATAGAGACCGTGTGGAAACAGGCCCTTTGGCCCACCATGTCCGTGCCGACCAACAATCACCTGTAAACACTAGTTCTATCCTACACACTGGGGACAATTTAGAGAAGCCAATTAACCTACAAACGTGCATGTCTTTGGAATGTGGGAGGAAACCTGAGAAAACCATGCAGTCACAGGAAGAACATACAAACTCTGTAACATCAGAACCCAAAGTTGGATCAAGCCCAGGTCTCTGGCGCTGTTCGACAGCAACTCTACCGCTGCACCACTGTGCCACTCCAGCACTACATCATCACAATATCTATACATTGGACATATTTTAATTTAGTTCAGTATCTTATTGTCATGTGTACCGAGCGAAAAGCTTTGTTTGCCGGCTATCCAGTCAAAGAAAAGAATACACACGAGTACAATCAAGCCGACCACAGTACACGGATAAAGGATAAAGGATAAAGGGTACAGCTCAGTGCAAGATATAACACTGAGGTCCAATAAAACCCGATTAAAGATAGTTCCAAGGTCTCCAATGAGGTAGACAGGTCAGGACTACATTCTAGCTGATGAGAGGATGATTCAGTTGTCTGATCACAGCAGGGAAGAAACTGTCCCTGAATCTGGAGGTATGTGTTTTCAAACTTCTGCACCTTTTGCCTGATGAGAATGAGGAGAAGAGGGAGTGACTGGGGTGAAACACATCCTTGAATATGCTGAAGGTCTTGCCAAGGCAGCGTAAAGAGTAGATGGAATTAATGGAAGGGAAGCTGGTTTGTGTGATGGTCTGGGCTTTGAGCACAACTCTGCAATTTCTTGTAGTCATTCATGCTATATCTTCATCTCTAATATGTTGCCAGATCAATTGAAATGCTTTGACAATTTCCTTATAAGTTTGAGTCCGTTGAGTTTAATGATTGTTGATTCCTACCATTAACCAATTAACAGGAGCTCAAAAAATGTTGAGTTGAACAGAGGAATCGTTAAGCCGTAACTCAATGAACCATAAACACAAAATGCTGGAGTAACTCAGCGGGACAGGCAGCATCTCTGGAGAAAAGGAATGGGTGACGTTTTGGGTGGAGAGCCCTCTTCAGACTGAAATTCATGGGAAAGGGAAATGAGAGATATAGACAATGATGTAGAGATATAGAACAAATTTAGCCTCACTCTGACAATGGAGGAGACTGAGGACAGAAAGGTCTGTGTAGGAATGGGAAGGAGAATTAAAGTGTCCAGCAACCGGGAGATCTGGTAGGCTCAGGTGGGCTGAGCAGAGGTGTTCAGTGAAACGATCGCCCAGTCTATGTTTGGTCTCGCCGATGTATAAGATTCCACATCTTAACAGCGGATACAGTAGATGAGGTTGGAGGAGGTGCAAGTGAACCTCTGCCTAACCTGAAAGGACTGTCGGGGTCTCTGGACAGAGTCGGGGGAGGAGCCATAGGGACAGGTGTTGCATCTCCTGTGGTTGCAGGGGAAGGTACCCGGGGAGGGGGTGGTTTGGGTGGGAAGGAATGAGTTAACCTGGGAGTTGCGGAGGGAGTGGTCTCTGCGGAAGGCGGAAAAGGGTGGAGATGGAACATATTTCATAGATCCTATCAGATGCTGAGATACCCCAAATTCTGTTTCTTTAGAAATGGGAACATCTAAAGTTCCCAGCCTTCCCCCATCCTATATCTTGTCCTCTTCAACCCTAATGGCATGTGATAGAGACTCTCTCCTGGTGATAATATCGACCAGAATCTTCCCAAAAAAGCAACTAATTATCTCATACTTGGGAGAATGGGTGAAGCACTCTGTGACAACATTTTAAATTGCCGATTCTCCTGGGAGAAAACCAAGGAGGAAATTTATTTTCCAGGAAAGTGCCGTTACTCCTGTGCACAATCACTGGAGCTGTGCATTCAGGTCCAACAACTTTAAATTAATTGAAGCCCAAATGAGGTCTACCTGTTTAGGTGCAGAGGTTCTTCTCATTTGCTTTATCCAGCTCCTCTCCTATATATTTTGTAACTATTCGAGTGTTTTTTTTCTGTTACAGCTACCGGTTGATTTGTACCATTATTGCTGAGGTATTTTCATTGCCTTAAAAGGACACGGTGACCAGTTTCAATGAGAGCCTCAATGTGAGTCAATTAATACAACTGAGGAAAAATGTCACAGGCCTGGCAAGAAACCTTTTCACTGCATCCATAGAGAAGTTTACTTGCAGATTTTTCCCTGTATTAGCTCCTGTCATCCACAAAGCACAAGAACCCAGTGGTGTCAATTATATTTGATTGACTGAGTAAAGCGCACACAAATAAGCCAAAACAATGGACACAAAAATCTATATATGACTTCCCTTGTCAGAGAGCAAAAGCTTGCTTTTTCCATTCTCCCATTGCAGAGTGCTGCTACTTGCTTAAATGTTTCCTTCTTCCCCAAACTATCACCAATTAAGTTAGCAGGGTGTTCAAAGGTGTCAAATGACTCCCTGGACAATTGTTCTAACTGTTGTTCGATGAATGAAGCATAATTTATCAGTTTAACTTCACGTTCAAAAAAACTAATATCTCAAGACACTAATATGCTCTGTGAGAAAATAAAGCAAAATAGCCTTCAAGGTTCCTCTGGGGCAACTTATATCTTATCCATACTTTACAAAAATAGTTACTCTAAATAAACGATGATGATACTATACTTTGTTCTCTGTATTTTTTATCTTTTCTGCATAATGCATATATAAACATTTTCTGTTATAAATGTGTTGGTTTTAGTCACATAGGTAGAGTAATACTAAAATGTGTAGGTACAACAATCTTAAAATAAGCTCGTCGAGTCTAAGTGTGAGTTTGTTATTTTGGTGCCCAATGATCACTTAAAACTGATGTGGATGGACATAAGTCACTTCCAGCAGCCAATTTGCTCACTAGAGCAAAATATTTTTTTAGACAGTGTTACTAATTACATTGATCCCTGGTAGAAAAAAAGTTCATGGTGACTACCTCAGTCCCTGAAGTCAGTGAAAACCAATTTCCTGACTGTTGGGTTAGTCTGTGGTGAAATAAATTAGGATAATGATTTATGTTTACTCTTGTAGTCAATTCTGATAGAGACTGGAGTGGACAACATGACAAACTGCCTCAGCAGAAAACTTAAATCATGTCAGCCAATCTGCAGGTTTTTTCTTACTTTAATTGCTCTGACTGTCCATTTATCTTCAGAAGCAATCTTTGGAAGGGACACTAGTTGAATCGGTGGATGTGAAAGAAAAAAAGAGCCAAAGTTTATCTAAATTTGTCTCACTAAATTGTGATATATTCTCTCGAGAAATGAGTTTCTTGTAGATATGTCAAAGTGACACATGGTTATACTCTAACTAGCCATAGCTCTGCTAAAAATAATACTTGAAGGAAAAACTCTTGTAGAATAAAAGGAACAACCCATACGGTTATTTATAAATAGGTCATATGTTTAGGTTCATTTAGCATTTGAAGCTGGATGATTAATACAAAAAACAGGTCCGCTGCCTTATTAGAATAATTGGCACCAAGTGCCAAAGGGGATCATGCCTTCTGAGATAACGTTCAATAGGGACCATCAAGTGTGAGCTACCAATCTTGCTGGCAGTGGTCCATACGTTGGGTGATGGGGAGAGAGGGGATTTGCTTCGAGAGGGCAATGCAGTTCATCTTATTTGTGTCTCAAGTAGATTTGGGAAACATTCCTGCCCTTGGTAGTTCTGCAATAAGGTTTACATGAAACAATGCTACTGTAAATGCCGTCTGAGCATCTCGGTGATTAATAAGCCCTTTAACAGGTGTGCCATGTGAATTTAGCAAATTCACTAAATAGGATAATTCAGGGTGGCGTAAAAGTATAGTTGCTGCCTTACAGCGCCAGAGACCCGGTTTCAATCCTGACTTTGGATACTGTCTGTATGGCGTTTGTATGTCCCCCCTGTGACTGTGTGGGTTTTCTCTGGGAGTTCTGGCATGGACTTGGTGGGACAAAAAGACTGTTTCCACGCTGTATCTCTAAACATCTTTTTTTTTTAAGTGAAAGAAATTGTACAGATTGTTCCACTGCTCAATTGAGAAACAAACAGAAGACATAAGAAATAAAAAGCAGCGCAGGCCATTTGGCCCATTGCAGATGCTCGATCATTCAATAATTATCATGGTTTATCTTTTACTTCAGCTCCTCTTTCTTATTCTGTTCTCCTTATCTTTTGATCCCTTTAATATCCAAATATATATCAATCTCTGCCCTGATTAATACCGACTGACTAAGCCTCCAATTTCTACTTCAATGGAGAATTCCAAAGATTTACTACCATTTTGGTGAATAAAATTCTTCAACTTAGTTTCGAATATTAGCCATCCACTAATAACTAAGTTGAGAAGGAATTTATTCACCCAGAGGGGTAGTAGAGTGAGACTGTGATGTCTGATTCAGAGGAAATGTTATCATTTCATCTACTCTGTTAAGCCCTGTAAGAATGTTACATGTTTCAATGAGATCTCCTCTCATTCTTCTGAATTTGAGTATTGAGATACTACTTAATCTCTCCACATTGGACACACTACTCACCCCAGAAATCAATACAATGAACCTTTGCAGTACTTCCTTGCCATAAGCAAGGCAGGGTGATGCAGCAGTAGAGTTGCTGCCTTACAGCGCTTGCTACGCCGGAGACCCGGGTTCGATCTCAACTATGGGTGCTGGCTGTACGGAGTTTGTACGTTCTCCCCGTGACTGTGTAGGTTTTCTCAAAGATCTTCGGATTCCTCCCACACTACAAAGATGTACAGGTTTGTAGGTTAATTGGCTTGGTGTAAATTGTCCCTCGTGTGTGTAGGATAGTGTTAATATGCTGGGATCGCTGGTCGGCGCAGACTCAGTGGGCCGAAGGGCTTGTTTCCTCGCTGTTTCTCTGAGCTAAGCATGTCCCTCCTTAATTCATGACAATGGAACCGAACCATAATATTTCAAGATGCAGTTTACTTCTATACTTTTGCATTTAAATACTCTTGCAATGATGGTCAATATACCTTTTGCCTTTTTAATATCTTGCAGTAAAGGCACGCTAATTTTTTGTGGTTTGTGTGTATAAACACCCAGATCCCTCTGAATACTATCATTTTTCAATCGCACACCACTCGAATTATAATTTACTTTTTTTATGGACAAGTATATATTTTTTAACATAATATTCCATCAGTTCATTTACGTTCTATATCTCCTTGATGCTTCTCTGTATTGCAATCACTCTGTCATCCTGCATCTTGTCATCAAATTACAATTTCTCATCATTAACCTTCTCCTCAGTAAGTTAACATATGATGAGCGTTTGACGGCACTGGGCCTATATTTAGAAGAATGAGGGGGGACCTCATTGAAACGTACAGAATAGTGAAAGGCTTGGATAGAATGGATATGGAGAAGATGTTCACACTACTGGGAGAGTCTAGGACTAGAGGTCATAGCCTCAGAATTAAAGGATGTTCTTTTAGGAAAGAGATGAGGAGGAATTTCTGTAGTCAGAGGGTGGTGAATCTGTGGAATTCTTTGCCACAGAAAGCTGTGGAGGCTGTCAGTGGATATTTTTTAAAGGAAGAGCTAGATAGATTCTTGATAAGCGCCTTGAGTATTAGAAAGGCGCTATATAAATCCCATCCATTATTCTTGATTAGTACAGGTGTCAGAGGTTATGAGGAGAGGGCAGGAGAATGGGATTAGGAGGGAGAGATAGATCAACCATGATTGATGGCATAGGCATGATGGGCTGAATGGCCTAATTCTGCTTTTTCTTCTTTCGTGTCCATCTTCCACGCTTCAAATGTTGACATCGCTGTCATCGTCCGTCCTGAAATGGACGCATGCTTCAGGCGACAATCAGTGGGAGCCATCACTTGTTGCAATAGATGATGGTGGTAGCAGAAATAGCTTGGAATACTTCCAGTTTCAGGACGATTCTGCAATGGGGCCAATTATGCTCCCATCGCATGATCTTATGATAATCCTAAAGGGGATGACCCACTTGGGCAATGTAATCTGCGAATTTAGAAGTGTCTTCGACCTTCAAACTCGCAGCATGGTCAACACGTGGTCCTAGGAGGTCCTATGAGGTCCTATGAGGTCGCTGGAACTCTCCTTCATGCTCGAAGGAAGTTCCCGAATACTCGTGGCCTCAGCTAGGTCGCGGAAATTTTTCAACATGCTGAAAATTTTTCCGCGAGTAAAATTTGGTCGGCATGGTTCTTTTGAACTCGTAGTGCAGTGGAGTGGGGTCGCTATTTAATCACAGGCAGTTGAGGGCAGCCATAGGCAATCTCCTTCGCTGACTGGGCATTTTGATTGTCTCATTGGAGTTTTCAGGACCAAGGAAAACCTACTGGTAGGTAAAATGCCCGCTAAACTTTATTATCTATATTACTAAAAGTCTGATCTTGACCACTTCCTGGTGTCCTGTATATTGATTTTAGAAAAAACGCTGCCACTTACAGCTGTGATTTTTGGCCATCTTACTCAGAGTCCCCCTCCGCTGCTGCGCAGGACAAGAGGATTTTTCCCATCGATGAAAAATAAAAGTTATTAGTGTTTAAAAAATGTTGAGATTCTCTCTCCTGAAGGCCACGCCCCTTCCGGAGGGACTTTAAACCCGGAAGTGTTGAGTGCCTCAGTCAGTCTCTGCAAGATGGGGGAAGAGAGAGGGTCACATCTCTCAGCCTGAGCTGTGAATAACATTGAACACATGTCTACTAAACTGTGAGTGTGGTTTTACTGATCTTGAGTGCCCTTGATGTTGTTTGAAAATGAAAATGTGGTTGGTTTGAAAAAGCACAGCAAATGGTTGTTGGTGGTGGTTGGTTTGAAATAAAGCACAGCAAATGGTTGTTGGTGGTGGTTGGTTTGAAATAAAGCACAGCAAATGGTTGTTGGTGGTGGTTGGTTTGAAATAAAGCACAGCAAATGGTTGTTGGTGGTGGTTGGTTTGAAATGGCAAATGATTAAAAGTCTAAACTTGACAACTTCATGTTTTGCACTGTATATTGATTTTCGATAAACGCTACCACTTACAGCTGTGATTTTTGTCCATCTTACTCAGCCTCCCTCCACTAATCAGGTGCAGAGGATTCTTCCCATCAATGAAAATAAAAGTGTTATTAGTGTTTACCACGCCCCTTCCGGTGGGAGGGGGGAGGGATTATAAACCCCTGAAGTGTGGGTGTGGCTCAATCTCTGAAAGATAGGGGGAGAGGTTACAAATCTGTCTGAGCTGTGAATCAACTGAACACTGAATGTCTACTGAACTGTGAGTGTGATGTTTATGTGGTTGTGTTTTATGGTAGTTTTATGGTGGTTTCACCTTGCATGAAATGGTATGAAACTGCATTTGAATGTGGTGGCCTTGCACCCTGCATGAAATGGTATGCAACTGCATTTGAATTTGGTGGCCTTGCACCCTGCTTGAAGTGGTACGAAACTGCACTTGAATTTGGTGGCCTTGCACCCTGCTTGAAGTGGTATGAAACTGCACTTGAATTTGGTGGCCTTGCACCATGCTTGAAGTGGTCGGAAACTGCACTTGAATACGGTGGCCTTGCACCCTGCTTGAAGTGGTACGAAACTGCACTTGAATTTGGTGGCCTTGCACCCTGCTTGAAGTGGGAGGAAACTGCACTTGAATTTCGGTGGCCTTGCACCCTGCTTGAAATGGAATTTCAAGGAATAGCCGTGAGTCAATTGCCAGTCCACCAACTGACTGCTAACACATCAGGCTTGAGTGAGTGAGCTGCCACACCAAGAATCCATTTGGCCCAGAAAGTCCTTACTAGCCCTATGGAAACCAGTCCCTTCAGCCCACAACACCTATACTAGCGCTCCAGAAAGCCCCCCCCCCCACTGGCCACCAATATTGGAATTGGTGGAGAGGTGGAATATTGCATTGGGGGACCAGCCCTCCCGAGTGAACATGGGAGCCAACGGGTCCCACTTAGTCTAGTACTTCTTAAAAGTGTCTCCACCCCTTATCTCCCCCCCTCTCCCCCCCCCATTCTCTCTCCCCTCCCCTTCTCTCCCCCCTCCCTCTAAAGGACTTACCGTTACTGTGCAGCCGTTTTACCTTCCTCACGGGTGTGAATTTCAGACAGCGCTCCCCCGCTTTCCCTGGCCCCCGCCTTTGCGGTGTGTGTGTGTGTGTGGTCGATCCAGCTCGTGGTTTCAACGCGGCCGGTCGATCCAGCTCGAGGCTTTCCAGGCGAGTGCCTTCGAGCTTGAAGGTCGAAGACACTCTTCTTAACTCGCGGATTAGGTCGCCCAAGTGGCACAGCCCCTTAACACAGCAATATCTTCTGTGAGTATTTCCAATAAACAAGGAAGCTTTTCATGCATCAAATGTATTGAAAGGGATTGCCAAAATCCTGAAAGGTGAACTGTGAAAAGTTAATACTTGTGGAATTGTAGACTGGGTGTGAAAATTAAGTTGTGCCTTTTGACCAACGTCTCAAGGATGATTGATGATTGGATTACAACATCCAGATATAAATTTTGGAGAAGTAGTTTAGCTTCTTCCACTTTAAATAGACTGCTGTCTGAATTTATTGACTTTTTGTTGTTCAAATAGATTGTTGCTGTGAATCCAGAAATATGCCTGCCCCAATCCAACTCATTGGTGAATTAATGCAATTTTTATATTTAAAAAATCCTGGCAAATTAAGAGCTACAGATTTAGACACTAGAAAATAAAACTCTTTAATGGTACAAGACCCAATGAAATGACCCTCAAATAATATCTCCCCACCTCATTTTCTCCCCACTCTTCCCATTTTACCCAGCTGGATATGCACCCATATCTCCTATCATCTCATCCCCCCCCAACCCCCCCCTCCCCTTTCGCATTTTGCCCATCCCTTTCAAACTTACCTTCCTCTGGCTTCACATTTCATGTCCCTTCCCTCTTTATCTCACGAGTTTGTCTTTACATCTCAGGCCTTTGTCCAACCCTATGCCAATCAAAACGCCATCACTCATATCCACCTATCACTCCCCATGCTTTAGTCCCGCCCCATCTTTCTTCCACCTTTCTCCCCCTGACTACCATTGTTCGAAGAAGGATCCTAAACCAAAATGTCACCTTTGCATGTTCTCCAGAGCTGCTGCGTGACCTGCTGAGTTACTCCAACACTTTGTGTCTTTTTTTTGTAAACCAGCATCTGCAGTTCCTTGTGCCCTCATTAATTACTAGCTAGTTTGATGTCACAGCTCAAAGGTTTTGCAGGAACTATTTCTCATTTATACTGCAGTCATCAAAAATCATACAACACTCATGTAGTTAGGCAACTTCTGCCTAACTACATGATCAAAACCACATTAAACCATCTACACACAAAATTCTACTGATACTTTACTCCTTCTATTACAAATAGTGATGCCTCATTTCTTAAATATTTCGTAGACAGCTCATCAGTGGGCTCTCCTGATATGAAGTATCTAATATAAAAAATTCTATCCCAGACTTCAATTCCTCTTCTGTGAGAGATTCCCATAGCCCTCAAGTACACAATTTAATACAAACTTCATTTTTAAATAATCCCAATGATCTTGCCTCCACAACTCCTTGGTATAGAGAATTCCAGAGATTGTCCAACCTCTGCGAGAAGAAATTGTAAATAACCAGGCCCTTGAGACTAAGCGGAGGTTGGGCGATCGCTTCGCCGAACACCTCCGTTCGGTCCGCAAGAACCTACCTGACCTCCCGGTGGCTCAGCACTTCAACTCCCTCTCCCATTCCCAATCCGACCTCTCTGTCCTGGGTCTCCTCCATTGCCAGACTGAGCAACACCGGAAATTGGAGGAACAGCACCTCATATTTCGCTTGGGGAGTCTGCATCCTGCGGGCATGAACATCGAATTCTCCCAATTTTGTTAGCCCTTGCTGTCTCCTCCCCTTCCTCAGCCCTCGGGCTGCCTCCTCCCATCCCCCAGCCCTCGGGCTCCTCCTCCTCCTTTTTCCTTCCTTCTCTCCGCCACCCCCTACAGGTCTGAAGAAGGGTTTCGGCCCGAAACTTTACCTATTTCCTTCGCTCCATAGATGCTGCTGCACCCGCTGAGTTTCTCCAGCAATTTTGTGTACCTTCGATTTTCCAGCATCTGCAGTTCCTTCTTAAACACCTTGTCCTAGTTTGAGACTCTCTCATCAGTCCAAATGTATCAACATCTACCCTGTGAAGCACACTTGGGATCTTACATGTTTAAATAAATTCACCCTGATACTTCCAAATTCCAAGGAATACATACCCGACCTGTTCAGCCTTTTTTTGATAGGAAAATTCTCTCATCCCAGCAGTTAAATTGGTGAAACTCCTTTGGAATTCCTCCAACGCTATCACATTCTTTCTTAGGTAAAGAACTAAAACTGAGTGCAGTACTCCTGACATGACCACTCCATGGTCATGCCATTGATTTTGTTTTAGTTATAGAGATACAGCATGGAAACAGGCCCTGTGCACCAACTAGTGATCACCCTGTACATAAGCACTATCCTACACACTAGGGACAATTTACAATTTTTACTGAAGCTGATTAACCCACAAACCTGTGCCTTTGGAATGTGGGAGGAAACCAGAGCACCCAGAGAAAACCCACATGATCATAGGGAGAAAGTATAGACTCCATACAAACTCCGTACAGACCGCACCTGTAGGTGTTTAGCGCAGGTAGTTCCTGTAGATGCTTAGATTCCAGGTCTCTAGCGCTGTAAGGCAGCAATTCTACCGCTGCGCCTCCGTGCCGTCTTGTGTAGCAAAACCTTCCTATTTTTTTAATTGAATTCCTTTGTGATAAAGGCCCATTGCCCTCTTAACTATTTGCTGCACCTGCCTGGCAACTTTTTATGATTCCTGCGCAACATCACCTCAACACCTCTGCAGTCTCTTTTCATATCTGTTCTCGGTCCTCTCCTTTTCATCATCTACATCCTCCCCCTTGGTCATATACTCCGTCACTTCAAACTGGACTTCCATTGCTATGCTGATGACACCCAGATCTATCTCAGCACCAAGTCCCCCCACCACCCCCCTCTCTCCCATATCAACTCCTGCCTGTCAGCCATCAAATCTTGGATGCAACTCAACTTCCTTAAATTAAACAGTAACAAAACAGAATTTCTCTTCATTGGCTCCAAATCAACACTTACCAAAATTAACAACCCCACTCTCACTATTGACGGCACCACTGTCTCCCCATCTCCTCAGGCCCGCAACCTTGGCATGATCTTTGACTCAACCCTCTCCCTTGAGCCTCACATCCGCCATGTTGTCAAAACATCATTTTTTCACCTCCGCAACATTGCCAAAATCAGACCTTCTCTCACACCCCCCGCTGCTGAAAGACTCATCCATGCCTTCATCTCCTCCCGACTGGACTACTGTAACTCTCTTCTCTTTGGCATCAATTCCAGCAACATCAACCGACTCCAACTGGTCCAGAATGCAGCCGCCCGACTCATTACCCACACCAAATCCTGGCACCACATCACCCCAGTCCTCAAAGAACTTCACTGGTTTCCCATTTCCCACCGGATCATCTACAAAATCCTGGCCCTCACCTACAAAACCCTCAACCACTTGCCCCCCCCCTTATCTCACTGACCTCCTCTCCCCCTACCAACCCTCACGGTCCCTCAGATCCATTTCAGCCGGTCTCCTCTCCATTCTGAAATCCAACCTCTGCACTTTTGGAGACAGAGCCTTCTCCAGGGCAGCTCCCAGGCTCTGGAACTCCCTCCCACAATTGATCCGAACTTCTGAGTCCCTCACCATCTTCCAGTCCCGCCTCAAGACCCATCTCTTCACCTCTGCATACCCTTAGTCCCATGTCCCCCTCCCCTTTGCATCTCTGTCTTACTGCTCTATTTTGTTTTGTTCTTGACTCACCATGTAAAGCGACTTTGAGTCCTTTAAAAGCGCTATACAAATAAAATGTATTATTATTATTATTATTATTATTATTATTATTATTATTATTATTATTATTATTATTATTATTATTATTATTATTATTTCGGTAATTATCACCCTTTTGATTCCTCATACTTTGCCACATTTAACTCCATTTGTCAAGTTTTCACCCACTCACTTTATTTTGTCTGTATCCCACTGCACACTCACAATATCCTCATCACAACTCATTCTTTCATTTATTTTATTAATGTTATTAATATAAATAGTAAATAATTGAGGGTCAAGGATTGATCACCAAGATATTTCATGAATTAGCTTGTGGTAATTTAACAAATAAGCTCATCTCTCTTTTTAAACAAATGTGGTATCTGTGAACAAAGTTGGGTTTTGAGGGCACCAAGCCAGCTAACAATCAATTGGCAAAACCACATGAGCCTTAAGTGCTGCATGACATTTTGACTCTAGGTATCGAGACACCAGGCTGGTCACTAATTGATTATATCACATGTTTAGTTTAGTTTAGTTTAGAGATACAGTGTGGAAATATGCCCTTCGGCCCATCGAGTCCACACCGATCAGCGATCCTCGCACATTAGCACTACCCTACACGCACTATGGACAATTTTTTCTTTATAGAATTATATCGCCAATTAACCTACAAACCTGAAGCGTAGGAGGAAACAGAAGATCTCGGAGAAAACCCACGCAGGTCATGGGGAAAACGTACAAACTCTGTATAGACAAGCATCCATAGTCAGGATCGAACCCAGGCCTCTGGTGCTGTAAGGCAGTAGCTCTACCGCGGCGCCACGTGCCACCCATTATCATGAGAGTTCATATAAACTAGGCTTGCATTCCTTAAAATATTGAAAGTCAAGATAATCACATCAAGCCTATTCAGCAAAAGCCTGAAGAAAAATTTATATGTAGATAGCTGAAGATAAATTTTCTCCCACGTAAGGCAGTGGTCAATTAATCATTTTAAATTGATATCAAGAAATGTTGGATAAATAATGGTATGAGAAGATATGGAGTGAAGACAGGTCCATAGAATAAAGATATAGATCGGCAATGATCCTATTGAAAGGCACAAAGGTTCAAGGGTCGAACGGCCTGGTCCTCTTTGCCATATAATCCAATAAAGTGTAATCAATACAGAATGGAAGTCAAACTTAGATGGAATTACACTTCAGCGACCAACAGCCAGCTAGCAATATACATTAATATAGAATTTTGTACATGGATAATAATCATAGATGTTTATGGATAGTATTAATCCAAGAAGAAATTACTGTGGAAGGTGACTGAAACCTTGATCAAAGATGTGGATTTACAAGCAGATATTAGAAAATGTGATTAAAAGGTGAAAATGCAATGGGATTTATGGTGGAAATTCCGAAGCATAGGATCTATTGCTATATTCATTGATAATATACTTAACGGATTTTAATAGTATCATATCAACTAAAAACTCAACAGGATGACTATTTTTCTGTACTCCTTTATTATAATTGAATATTTGACTAATAACTAAAGATTCTACTTATGCTTCCACATTATGCTTCCACTTATGCATGGTATTCCACTCTATATGTTGCATGGAGAACAAATTTACCTGGGTCTTTGACTTAAGGTTTCCTATGTTTTCATGAAGAGCAGCGTTTCAAATTGACCTTTTATAACTTACAACCAACTCTCTGATTTGTCTTTTACAGACTGAAACATTTAGCTTTTCTATTTGCACACAATTCAGAACTTAACATCATGGCACAGCTTAGCACTTCCCCATACACTTGAATATCACCTTTGTTGTTTTGAGAAATCCAGACTAGTACAACATTCAAAGTGTAACCACACCACATTACCATAAATCACTGATCATAACTCTCTCTGGATAGTAGTTTCTGGAATATTCTGTCATTATAATTGCGAAATTCAATATTCTGGAGACTTTATTCTATAATGATCTCCTTATCTCATAACCTTTCATCTTCTTTTCACCTCTGGCCTTTGTCCACCCATTTGCCAATCAACCTCCCTTACCTACGTCCACTTGCCTGGCTTTGACCTGCCCTCCATATCTCTTCCAGCCTTCTCCCCACTACTACAATGAGTCTGAGGAAGGGTGCTGACCCAAAACTTTGCCTATCCATGTCCTCCAGAGAAACAGGCTGACACCCGCTGAGCTACTCAGCACTTTGTACCTCAGGGCTGGAGCACAAAGCAACTGCATCTGCATTTTCTTTTGTCTACACCTAATTAACTCTTTAGTTCAATGGAACATATAATGATTAGTTTCGAGTCATTTGCTTGTGTGCAAATGAGATATTTGCCTCATGTTTGGTCTCAGCATCATCATCTTCTGTTTGTTTCTGTTGGAATAAATGGAAGAATGAAACTGATACAGAAAATGCAAGGCGAGGGAAAATCTAGCATTGACTAGAAGGGCCAAATTCCAGACCTGTGATACTTTCAATAATTCAATGCATTCCCTATTTAACAGCAGAGATTTAGTCAAATGGAGCATAACCTGCTCACTGTGTTCTTTTACATGAACAGGGACATACTGCTTTGTTTTCATGACTGGGATATGTGGATCGCACCTCACGTACATTTAAGTTCACTCCTTCACTGAACCTTGTGAACTACTTTGTGTCGACCCAATCTTATTACTAGCCTGCACATATTTCAGCTCCATTACAATGCGAGTTCATTTTCATTTATATTTCTCAACTGAAGTGACAGAATTGCCAATAGTAATGTAATAGAAAATGTACATTCAAAAAATATGATGCTATGGATTTATAACATACAAAATTGCTGTCTTTTCTCACTATGTAATTAGAGGATTGCTTGTTTTTTTACCTACTTCGAAACAGAAGTTCTGTCCATTATTTTAATGCTTCCTTACCACGCAATAAATCCAGCTAATAAGCACTGATCAATAACAAGATTGAAAGGCTTCAGGATGTTCACTATTTTACTCAAAAATACATACAAAGTTGCTGTGTGATGAACGTTACGAGCTTATTTTTTGGAAAAGCTGACAGATGATATAATTTAGCTGAGCTGCTCTTAACTACTTCAGTCAATAGTTTCACATGGAAACAAATCTCCCAAGCTATTCCAGTATGAAAGACATATGCTGTATAATTGAATCATCTGAGACAAAGATCAAAGTGATAGATTAGTACGCTTACGCCTGTAGTAATATTCAACACCAATCACTAAACAAAAGAATGGTCATTCAGCTTTCTTTCAGAATAGTTTGATATATTTGGCATAATCATGCTACAGTCTGCTTAGGCTTTGTATCTTGCTCCTGTCTCTAATCTTCACAAGTGCTTTTTGCAGACAATTATATTTGGGTAAACCTATACAAAAGAAATTCACTATTTGGGGCTTAAAATGATTCAAAAGCAACCTCAGTAACACTCACCAATGGTTTATCCTTGCATATAGCGCCCTTAAAAATCTATCACAGTCAGGCGACAATGTAATGGACCACTTGGGATGCAACATTTTGGTCCAATATACAAGTCAACGGCAAAAGTGATATCTTTCATTAAAAACTGAAGAGCTTGGGAGAACCTTCGAACAACGATGTTTGGTATATTAAAAATATTGACCTTTGTACGTCCTTATTAAAAGTAATTTATGAAAAGCACTTACAAAAATATTAAAGTATCAATTTATTTCAAAAATCAATCAAAATGGTGTTTCAGGATTTATTTAGAATTCGACTTCAATTCAAATTTTTTAAATTCTTTCTGTTTCATTAAAATAGTAGAAACTGTTCATAAGCAGGGATTATACAAAGTCAGGTCGTGCCTTTTAACTATCTCAACATGAATATATGACAACAGTCGGTGAAGAGATAAACAAACCATATAACCATATAACCATATGACAATTACAGCATGGAAACAGGCCATCTCGGCCCTACAAGTCCGTGCCGAACAACTTTTTTCCCTTAGTCCCACCTGCCTGCACTCATACCATAACCCTCCATTCCCTTCTCATCCATATGCCTATCCAATTTATTTTTAAATGATACCAACGAACCTGCCTCCACCACTTCCACTGGAAGCTCATTCCACACCGCTACCACTCTCTGAGTAAAGAAGTTCCCCCTCATGTTACCCCTAAACTTCTGTCCCTTAATTCTGAAGCTAACAATTAATCAGAATAGGGGTGAAATAATTACTTTTTGATAACTTTGAATTGAATAACTTGGAATCAATTAATATATCTTGAGAGTTTTGTCTTTTATTTATTAACCACATTTAATACAATAAATATTTACTTTGATGCATTTGTTGAGGGCAGTGAAAAGCAAGAATATATGCAGCACTTAGAAATAACATAGCATTAATATTTGATGCAATTACAATTATTTATTACAATTAAAGAATGACTTAAATTTGCCTTACAATCTTTTTTGGTAGCAATAGTATAAGAGAAGCAATAATATAATATATTGACTGATACAGTTCCCAGTTTCCAATATACTTGCCTTGCACAGTTCATGGAATTTCAAGAGTGCTTAATTGTCATGTGCAAAGATAATTGGACTATAATACTCTTACTTACTGCAACTTAATATGTCCATAAACAAAGTAACACACAGATAATATATGATATGAAAGATTTTCTGCAGTATCAGTAACATGCTTATTTACTCCACAAAATCAGAACTTTGTAGACTTGAAATGCTCTAATAGTGTTCAAAAATATCTGAAATGTTAACATTATTATGATAATAGTTAGCGAAAAGGTGTTGCATATATAATCCTTTAGAGGCACATGGATAAGATTTTTGTTTATTGTGTACAAAGAATATCTTTACACATTATTTGAGCAGAATACCACTTTTGAAATTCAAGTAGTTTTTCGAGCAGATGTTGCTATAGTGGTCTATCCAGAATGGAACTTTGTCACACTGACTGACTTTAACATAGTGGTAACCGGGTCTTACTGGCTGCAGGAAAATATGGGTATGTTGCCCACGATATTTATCTGTTCAAGTAATACTTTAGGAAAAAGGGACATTAATCCAAACTTTCAAATCTATTTTAGACAATAGACAATAGGTGCAGGAGTAGGCCATTTGGCCCTATGAGCCAGAACCGCCAATCAATGTGATCATGGCTGATCATCCCCAATCAGTACCCCGTTCCTGCCTTCTCCCCATATTCCCTGACTCCGCTATTTTTAAGAGCCCTATCTAGCTCTCTCCTGAAAGCATCCAGAGAACCTGCCTCCACCGCCCTCTGAGGCAGAGAATTCCACACTCACCACTCTCTGTGAGAAAAAGTGTTTCCTCGTCTCCGTTCTAAATGGCTTACTCCTTATTCTTAAACTGTGGCCCCTGGTTCTGGACTCCCCCAACATCGGGAACATGTTTAGTGCCTCTAGTGTGTCCAAGCCCTTAACAATCTTATATGTTTCATTGCGATCCCCTTTCATCATTCTAAATTCCGGAGTGTACAAGCCCAGCTGCTCCATTCTCTCAGCATATGACAGTCCCGCCATCTCAGGAATTAACCTTGTAAACCTATGCGGCACTCCCTCAATAGCAAGAATGTCCTTCCTCAAATTAGGGGACCAAAACTGCACACAATACTCCAGGTGTGGTCTCACTAGGGAACTGTACAACTGCAGAAGGACCTCTTTGCTCCTATATTCGATTCCTCTTGTTATAAAGGCCAACATGCCATTCACTTTCTTCACTGCCTGCTGTACCTGCATGCTTACTTTCATAGACTGATGTACAAGGACCCCCAGATCACATTGTACTTCCCCTTTTCCCAACTTGGCACCATTTAGATAGTAATCTGCCTTCCTGTTTTTGCTACCAAAGTAACCTCACATTTATCCGCATTAAACTTCAACTGCCATGCATCTGCCCACTCCCCCAACCTGTCCAAGTCACCCTGCATTCTCATAGCATCCTCCTCACAGTTCACACTGCCACCCAGCTTTGTGTCATCTGCAAATTTGCTAATGTTACTTAGAATCCCTTCATCCAAATCATTGATGTATATTGTAAATAGCTGCGGTCCCAGCACCGAGCCTTGCAGTACCCCACTAGTCACTGCCTGCCATTCTGAAAGGGATCCGTTAATCCCAACTCTTTGTTTCCTGTCTGCCAGCCACTTCTCTATCCATGTCAGCACTCTACCCCCAATACCATGTGCCCTAATTTTGCCCACTAATCTCCTATGTGGGACCTTATCAAATGCTTTCTGAAAGTCCAGGTACACTACATACACTGGCTCTCCCTTGTCCATTTTCCGAGTTACATCTTCAAAAAATTCCAGAAGATTAGTCAAGCATAAGTAACAATTACTATCATTTCAACAACTACAACTGAAATATAATTTGAAAAATAACCAATATTTTAAATATCTTCAAATTTGTGATTATTTGAAAAAATACACAAAAGACTATCATAATATGCCTTCCGACTTATTGGATGAAGCAATGAAGACAAAGGCGGAATCAGCTAACTTAATATCGTACTTATATAATATCATTTTAAACATAGAAATACCCACAACAGATGGAATTAGAAGAGACTGGGAACAAGAATTAGCTATAAAAATTTCAAAAGAGAGCTGGGATAAACATTTACTACAGGTGCATAAATGCTCGATCAATGTACGACATACGCTTATCCAATTCAAAACATTACATAGACTATACTATTCAAAAACTAAATTAAATAAAATCTTTCCCAATGTTTCACCAATCTGTGATAAATGTCTGTGTCAAGAAGCTACCATAGCGCATTCTTTTGTTTTTTGTACAAAAATCCAAAAATTCTTGCATGGAATATTTGATATTTTTTCCAAATTAATTAAAATAAAACTGGTACCAAAACCAGAATGGATCATTTTTGGGATATCGGAAGGTATCCCTGAATTAAACGTGTATCAGAAGAATTTACTCAATTACGGGCTAATAATGGGAAAAAAGCTCATACTTAAATTCTGGAAAAATGCGCCCACACCAACAATAAAAATGTGGATATCAAATATGTTTGAAACATTACATCTGGAAGAGATGAGATTCCTCTTAGCAGATAAAGCAAACCAATTCCAAAAGACGTGGTCTACGTTTATGGACCTATTACAAGCATGAGGTGCAATAGTAATTTAAAAAAATAAATAAATAAATAAATGGTATCAGGACCTGGCATTGGGAGATAAAACAACAAAAACAGACTTGGTTGGTAGTCTTTCTGCGGAGTTTAATGTTATAATAGAGCGATTGTCCTTACTTTCTTTTTCTTTCTTTTCTAGGGTCTACTTTCTTACTTTACTTCCTTCTCTAACTTCTTTTCTAAGGGGCTTTCTTTTCCCAACACTCTTCTGCACTTCACAACTCTTGCGCACCTTCTTTACTTTCCTTACTTCTATCTTTTTCTTAAAGTTTAAAAAAAAAAAAAAAATGAAGCGGTACAAAAAATGTATCAAGATATATGTGTTGTGTGTTATTGTAATTTACCGTACTTCTAATAAAAAAAAAAAAAAAAAAAAAAAAATTCCAGAAGATTAGTCAAGCATGATTTCCCCTTTGTAAATCCATGCTGACTCGGACCGATCCTGTTACTTCTATCCAAATGTGCGCTATCTCATCTTTTATAATTGACTCCAGCATCTTCCCCACCACCGATGTCAGACTAACTGGTCTATAATTCCCCGTTTTCACTCTCCCGCCTTTCTTAAAAAGTGGGATAACATTAGCTACCCTCCAATCCACAGGAACTGATCCTGAGTCTATAGAACATTGGAAAATTATCACCAATGCATCCACAATTTCTAGAGCCACTTCCTTAAGTACCCTGGGATGCAGACCATCAGGCCCTGGGGATTTATCAGTATTCAGTCCCATCAGTCTATCCAACACCATTTCGTGCCTAATGTGGATTTCCTTCAGTTCCTCTGTCACCCCAGATCCTCTGGCCACTACTATATCAGGAAGATTGTTTGTGTCCTCCTTAGTGAAGACAGATCCAAAGTACCTGTTCAACTCATCTGCCATTTCCTTGTTCCCCATAATAAATTCACCTTTTTCAGTCTTCAAGGGTCCAACTTTGTTCTTAACTAATTTTTTCCTCTTCACATACCTAAAGAAGCTTTTACTATCCTGCTTTATATTCTTAGCTAGCTTACCTTCGTACCGCATCTTTTCTCCCCGTATTGTCTTTTTGGTTATCTTCTGTTGCTCTTTAAACATTACCCAATCCTCTTGCTTCCCGCTCATCTTTGCTACGTTGTACTTCTTCGCTTTAATTTTTATACTGTCCCTGATGTCATTTGTCAGCCATGGTCGTCCCTTTGTCCCCTTGGAATCTTTCTTCCTCCTAGGAATGAACTAATCCTGCACCTTCTGTATTATTCCTAGAAATACCTGCCATTTTTGTTCCACTGTCATTCATGCTTCGGTATATTTCCAGTCAACTTTGGCCAGCTCCTCCTTCATGGCCCCATAGTCCCCTTTATTCAACTGCAACACTGACACCTCCGATCTACTCTTCTCCCTCTCCAATTGTAGATTTAACCTGACCATGTTATGGTCACTGCCTCCTAATGGCTCATTAACCTCGAGGTCCTTTATCATATCCGGTTCATTACATAACACGAAATCCAGAATTGCCTTCTCCCTGGTAGGCTCCAATACAAGCTGTTCAAAGAATCCATCACGAAGGCACTCTACAAAATCCCTTTCTTGGGGTCCAGTACCAACCTGATTTTCCCAGTCTACCTGCATGTTGAAATCTCCCATAACAACCACAGCATTACTTTTACTACATGCCAATTTTAACTCCTGATTCAACTTGTGCCCTATGCCCAGGCTACTGTTTGGGGGCCTGTAGATTAGTCCCATTAGGGTCTTTTTACCTTTACAATTCCTTAATTCTATCCATACTGACTCCACATCTTCTGTTTCAATGTCACCCCTTGCAAGGGACTGAATTTCATTCCTCACCAACAGGGCAACCCCATCCCCTCTGCCCACCCGTCTGTCTTTTCGATAGGAGGTATATCCTTGAATATTCAAAGGTACACAAAATTGCTGGGGAAACTCAGCGGGTGCAGCAGCATCTATGGAGCGAAGGAAATAGGCGACGTTTCGGGCCGAAACCCTTCTTCAGACTGATGGGGGGTGGGGGGGGGAGAAAGAAGGAAAAGGGGAGGAGGAGGAGGAGCCCGAGGGCGGGCGGATGGGAGGGTGGGAGGAGACAGCTAGAGGGTTAAGGTAGGGGAGGAGACAGCAAGGGCTAGCAAAATTGGGAGAATTCAATGTTAATGCCATACGGACGCAAGGTCCCCAGATGGAATATGAGGTGCTGTTCCTCCAATTTCCGCTGTTGCTCACTCTGGCAATGGAGGAGACCCAGGACAGAGAGGTCGGATTGGGAATGGGAGGGGGAGTTGAAGTGCTGAGCCACCGGGAGTTCAGGTAGGTTATTGCGGACTGAGCGGAGGTGTTCGGCGAAACGATCGCCCAACCTACTTGCGGACTGAGTGGAGGTGTTCGGCAAAACGATCGCTCAACCTACGATATTCAG
>NW_022630306.1:0-25980 GCF_010909765.2 Amblyraja radiata
ACAGAGAGAGACAGAGACAGAGAAACATAGATAGACACAGAGAGAGACAGACAGAGAGAGAAAACATACAACGGAGGCCCTGCATGCGGAATTTTGCGGAACATCCTCCATATCCAAAGGAAAGCACCAACAACGCATGTAGGGCGGAATTAGGCAGATACCCACTGATAATAAATATCCAGAAAAGAGCACTAAAGTTTTGGAATCACCTTAAATCTAGCCCCCCCAGATACCCTCCAGTTTAAAGCCCTTCAAACACATGAGGGGAACCCAGAAAAAGAGTTACCTGGGTCAGTTGGTAATGATACTAACTACCCCTATTCAGTTAAACCCTATCCAGTTAAACCCTGACCAGCCTCAGATCAATATTGATCCCCAATCACCAGTTAGAGTGAACCAAATTATCAAACAATGTAAATAAACGTATTTGGAACATTGGGATAAAGAAACCTAAAGCCAAAGCAGGTTAGAATGTTAACGTGCCCTCAAAAGAGATTATAAATTGGCAGACTATCTCTCAACCGTTAGAGACATAAAGCAGAGACAGACCCTCATCAAATACAGGTTAAGTGACCACTATTTGGCAGTAGAAAAAGGAAGAGAGAAGAGATTCCGGCAAGAAAGAGAAAACAGAATATGCGGCCAATGTTTGACAGATGAGGTTGAAACAGAGGTGCACTAAATCCTAAAATGCAAACATATGACAAAACAAGGAAAGCATACTTTGACAAACTCAGTGTGGCAACCCCTGGTTTTAAACAATTAGATGATACATCAAAACTAAGAATAATCCTTGGCGAAGGAAATACGGCACATCTTGGTGCACAATACGTAACAGCATGCCACTACCTGAGTGACGGTGAATGACCAACATGTACATATCTGCGCACACACTAATTGACATTAACTGACGCTAAGAAATTAATATTGAATTGCTAAACTTGCTATTTTGTTGTACTGCTTACAGCTGCAAGAACATGTAGCGATCAATAAAGGGCTATAGGCCTATTACGAGTTTATGTACAGGGACATATCTACACATGCACTGTATAGTTGTCTATATACTGATGCATCTAAAATATGTATGTCATGTTTTATAATTTGGCAATATAACAATTTATTTTTTATCATGCCAATAAAGTTTTAAAATTGAAATTGAATTGAAATTGAATTGAGAGAGAGACATAGAGGGACACAGAGAGACAGACGGCGATAGAGACAGGGAGAGAGACAGACAGCGATAGAGACATGGAGAGAGACAGACAGCGAGAGAGACAGGGAGAGAGACAGACAGCGAGAGAGACAGACAGGGAGAGAGACAGACAGGGAGAGAGACAGACAGGGAGACAGGGTGACAGGGAGACAGGGAGAGAGGGAGAGAGGGAGAGAGGGAGAGAGGGAGAGAGGGAGAGAGGGAGAGAGGGAGAGAGACAGGTAGAGAGAGACAGAGAGAGGGGTAGAGAGAGAGAGGTAGAGAGAGAGAAGGAGACAGACAGAGACAGACAGACAGACAGACAGACAGACAGACAGACAGACAGACAGACAGACAGACAGACAGACAGACAGACAGACAGACAGACAGAGCGAGAGAGAGAGAGCGAGAGCGAGAGCGAGACAGAGAGAGAGAGACAGAGAGAGACAGAGAGACAGAGAGAGAGAGAGACAGAGAGAGACAGAGAGACAGAGAGAGAGAGAGACAGAGAGAGAGAGACAGAGAGAGAGAGAGAGACAGAGAGAGAGAGAGAGAGACAGAGAGAGAGAGACAGAGAGAGAGAGAGAGAGAGACAGAGAGAGAGAGACAGAGAGAGAGAGACAGAGAGAGAGAGACAGAGAGAGAGAGACAGAGAGAGAGAGACAGTGAGAGAGACAGAGAGAGACAGAGACAGAGAAACATAGATAGACACAGAGAGAGACAGACAGAGAGAGAAAACAGACAACGGAGGCCCTGCATGCGGAATTTTGTCGGAACATCCTCCATATCCAAAGGAAAGCACCAACAACGCATGTAGGGCGGAATTAGGCAGATACCCACTGATAATAAATATCCAGAAAAGAGCACTAAAGTTTTGGAATCACCTTGAATCTAGCCCCCCCAGATACCCTCCAGTTTAAAGCCCTTCAAACACATGAGGGGAACCCAGAAAAAGAGTTACTTGGGTCAGTTGGTAATGATACTAACTACCCCTATTCAGTTAAACCCTATCCATTTAAACCCTGACCAGCCTCAGATCAATATTGATCCCCAATCACCAGTTAGAGTGAACCAAATTATCAAACAATGTAAATAAACGTATTTGGAACATTGGGATAAAGAAACCAAAAGCCAAAGCAGGTTAGAATGTTAACGTGCCCTAAAAAGAGATTATAAATTGGCAGACTATCTCTCAACCGTTAGAGACATAAAGCAGAGACAGACCCTCATCAAATACAGGTTAAGTGACCACTATTTGGCAGTAGAAAAAGGAAGAGAGAAGAGATTCCGGCAACCTACAGAAAACAGAATATGCGGCCAATGTTTGACAGATGAGGTTGAAACAGAGGTGCACTACCTCCTAAAATGCAAACATTTTGACAAAACAAGGAAAGCATACTTTGACAAACTCAGTGTGGCAACCCCTCGTTTTAAACAATTAGATGATACATCAAAACTAAGAATAATCCTTGGCGAAGGAAATACGGCACATCTTGGTGCACAATACGTAACAGCATGCCACAACCTGAGTGACGGTGAATGACCAACATGTACATATCTGCGCACACACTAATTGACATTAGCTGACACTAAGAAATTAATATTGAATTGCTAAACTTGCTATTGTGTTTTACTGCTTACAGCAGCAAGAACGTGTAGCGATCAATAAATGGCTATAGGCCTATTACGAGTTTATGTACAGGGACATATCTACACATGCACTGTATAGTTGTCTATATACTGATGCATCTTAAATATGTATGTCATGTTTTATAATTTGGCAATATAACAATGTATTTTTTATCATGCCAATAAAGTTTTTAAATTGAAATTGAATTGAAATTGAATTGAGAGAGAGACATAGAGGGACACAGAGAGACAGACAGCGAGATATTTAGCGATAGAGACAAAGAGAGAGACAGAGAGATAGAGGAAGAGAGTGCAAGACAGGCAGAGAGGGAGGCAGAGAGAGAGGCAGAGAGAGAGACAGAGAGAGAGAGAGACAGAGAGAGAGACAGAGAGAGAGAGACAGAGAGAGAGACAGAGAGAGAGACAGAGAGAGAGACAGAGAGAGAGACAGAGAGAGAGACAGAGAGAGAGAGACAGAGAGAGAGACAGAGAGAGACAGAGAGAGAGACAGAGAGAGAGACAGAGAGAGAGACAGAGAGAGAGACAGAGATAGAGACAGACATACAGAGACAGAGACAGAGAGACAGAGAGAGAGAGAAGGAGACAGATAGACAGAGAGAGAGAGAAGGAGACAGAGAGACAGAGAGAGAGAGAAGGAGACAGAGAGACAGAGAGAGAGAAGGAGACAGAGAGACAGATAGAGATAAGGAGACAGAGAGAGAGATGGAGCGATAGAGACAAAGAGAGAGACCGAGAGATAGAGGAAGAGAGTGCAAGAGAGAGCGAGAGCAAGAGAGAGCGAGAGCGAGAGCGAGAGAGAGATAGAGAGAGAGAGAGAGAGAGACAGGTAGAGAGAGACACAGAGAGAGAGAGAGGGGTAGAGAGAGACACAGAGAGAGAGAGAGAGAGACTGTAACGGATATAGCTTGGACCCAATAGCAGCACAGAATCAGGCAGGTATAGTTGGTAATGAACTATATTACGAAACTGTAACACAGAGTAGTAACACAGGAATGGGTACACCATACTCACACAGAGGCTCAGGATTGAGCTAGGGTTCCGAAGAGGGGCAGGCAGGAGACGTAGTCGGGGTAGCGGAAAGTTCGGTAACCAGGAGATCCAACACACGATGCAAACAAACCAGCGAGGGACAGACGAAAGGAGAGTCGAAGCCAGGCAGGAAGTCGAGAAGTCGCTGGAGAGTCTTGCATGAATGCTGAGAACAATCTGGCACTGTGGAGGAGGAGGCGCTGTCCTGAACGGCTGCCTGTCCTGCAGCTGTCCGTTTTTTCCCCTTCTTTTTTATTATTTTTAGTCCGTTAAATGTATAGTCAGGGGGCCTAAATCTTTTATGTGTGGGGGGTGGTGGGGGGGAAGGGGGAAACTGCTTTTCTAAGTCCCTACCTGGTCGGAGGGGTTGCCTTCCTCCGAGCAGCGACTTCGACCTGTCCTCGCGGCCTACCAGCGGGTCCTGGAGCGACGTTTCCCTGAGGGGACCTGGCCAGAACATCGGCGTTGGCGGCGGCGCAGAACATCGGCTTTGGCGGCAGTGCAGCGCTGGAGCGCTATTGCGGAGCGGGCGATGCCTTTCCTGGGTCGCCGCGCTGGAACTCCGGTATGCTGGGACCGCCGAGGAAAACATCGTGGAGCCGTGGTTCTGCGGAGCGGCCGGCTGCGGCGTTTGAACTAACATCTCGCCGAGATCACCAGTGTGCGGAGCTCCGTCTGGCGTGGTCTGTTGGCTTGGAAGCCGCAGGCTCCGGTGGGAAGGCGGCCGTTCCTGGCACCCCAAGCTGCTGAGGGTTCTCCCGACGCCGGAGTACCATCACTCGCCGAGAACATCGGGCGCCATGGCGGCGACTGTGGAGGCCTCAATAGGCCCGACTATGGGTGGACAAGAAGATGGGGACTGGACTTTGTGCCTTCCCCCACAGTGGGAATCACTGTGGGGGGATGTTTTGGTGTTGAATTTCTTTGAATACTGTGTTGTATTTTTATTAGTGTGCTGCATGGACATCAGAATTTCCCCTGAATAAGGGGATTAATAAAGGATTTATCTATCTATCTGTGTGAACGGTGAGGATAGTCTATATACCGGGTTAATTGGTGATCAAAGGCAACTGAGTGCAACAGGTGAGGAGAGTTGGGCTGATGAGAGGGGAGTGGCAGGCAGGCAGGTGAGGAGAAGGAGGGACCGGTGGAAAAGTACTGGGAGGTGAAGTGGATGAGAATGAGGAGAGGGCAGACTGTGACAGAACCCCCCCCCCCTCAAGGGACGGATCCTGACGTCCCAAAAACAAAAACAAAAAACACAATAAAGAAAATAAACCCAATCCCACGCAGAGTCGGGTGGGAGGAGGGGGACCGGAGGAGGGCTAACATTCGTCCGAGACATCCATGTCCGCATCCTCCTCCATGGCATCAGAGGAAAGCTCCATCTCGTCGTCACTGGGCGCCTCAGACGGAAGAGGGGACAGAGTCTTAGGGGCGGCGACCCCTCTAGGAGTGGCGGACTTGGACGGCTGGTCGGGAGGCCGCCGGTGAAACTCCCTGATGAGGGATGCGTCCAGGATGTGTCGAGCAGGAACCCAGGACCTCTCCTCTGGACCGTAATAGGGCTTTTACACGGGGCGACTTGACGCAAGAGACAACCAGAGTTTAACATCGTGGGAACCTCGTGCGCTAACAGTACGGCATCCGTGGACCACCGTGGCGCTAACGGCAGGTATTCGTGTAACTTGGTCACTCGGGAGAAAATTCAAGCAAGTTAGAATTTCTCCCAGAGTGACTTGTACACTTGTGGTTGAGTATTGCTACATTATATGAATGTAGTGGCCCGTGCGATATCAGTTTTAACTCTTGCGGTTACCGTGGGAACTCCTGCGAACGGTAAACCCGGAAGCTGGACAGAGGGGACAGAAGGTGAGTAAAAAAGGTTGTCTCAATATCCGCAAGGGAACATGTGTCCTTCGAGGACGTCCCACCTAATTGTCATTGTTGGATAATCTTTTTAACAGGAACACTTGCAGAGATGGCTCCCAGAAAATCTCAGAGAAAGGGGGTAAAGCGTGTCAGAGATGTTTTTGCCATGCAGGAGAATGAGGAGGAGACGCAGCAAGAGAGACAGGTGGAGATGCAACAGGAGATGGCACAGATAACAGTGCCTGTGGGCTCCTTGGAGCAGGGAGAGGGTGAGCAAGTTGGATTTCAGATTGCCTCCCCAGTAGCCGTTGTAGGAATAGCCTCTACAGACGCTTATGTTAAGGGAAGATGGCATAAGGTAAGGCCATATAACTTCACCAGGGAACAAGAGGGGGAACTTGTAGAATGGTACCAATGTAATGAGATTCTCTACGATAAATCCAGAGAGGATTATAGAAACAGGGAGAGAAAAAGGAACCTGCTGGAGACGAAGGCTGCAGAGTTTCCCGGGTGCTCATGTGAGTATATATAACGGTTTATTAGTTCATCAAGAGGAGAACCATTTAATGTTATCCAAGATTTTAAAACAAACATTGCTATTGATGTAAAAGTGCTGTTTTTGCAGTTAACTTAAACTTCTCTTATAAGTCTGCCTGTGCCCTGCAGCTGCAAAGTAAAAAAGTCGCAGACAGCTTTTACACCCTCAGTGTTTGAAGTTGTAATCATGTCTCTAAGAGCCATAAAAAAAATTATGCATGAGGGCAGGCAATTCTCACTTGTAATGCTTGCCTTAAAAAAGGCCATCTGTATTTACAGACTTGTGCTCAGGTATCCAAGAAGCACAAGAAATAGCACATTAAATGCGGAGGTCAGGCTTTTAAACAGGCCTCTATTTACGGTCCAGAACTTTTAATATAACGGAAAACATCAAATGCTTGAAGTTCTATTTAATTCCTCCACTCTACTGTAATGCAGATGACCAACTCATGCAATGGTTCAATAATCAGAGAACCATCTATGGAAAGATCACCGCACTTGGGACCAAAACAGGGTCAGCTGGCAGCACACTGACAGAGAGGAATAGGTGGATCGAGGAGAGGTGGCGGTTCCTATCAGGGCATATTGTGCGTGTAGTGACCAGGACTAGCGCACCCAAGGTACTTTTATGACAACAAATTTTTGACGTCATGAGGCTCTCGACACTATGTCTAAATGGTTTTATGTTATTCCTACAGGAACAACACATCATTGACCATGCGTTGGGTAATCCTCTGGAAGGGACTTCCACGCCGAGCCCATCCACCAGCCAACAGCAAGGCAGTAGGCACATTTCCAGCATCGACCTCACCACACCCGGAGGTGCTGAAGAAGGGACAGATGGAAACAGCATTAAAAGTGTGAGTATATAAACTTGATGCTTATTGGACAATGCACCCACACAGCATTTATCTGTTCTTTATATTTGCGCTGTGAATTTTCAGATCATTTATACTGTTCGAGACGGTCTTAAATTGTTGGAGGAAGGACGCCTGCGACCAAACAGCTTGACGCAGAGTGCATTCGACTTCTGTCAAGCTATGACGGCAGAAGGAATCAATGATGCAGATTGGGATTTTGTATGGAATATGATCAATGGGGCAATCACTAGGCGAAATAAAATGGTATAGATCTATTCTTAATCTTCTTCTCTTCATTCAGCGTTTCTGTTAAAACTCTTTATTTCTCACATCATAAAGCAACATAGTTTTAATGTCTGGTGTTGTCTGTGCAGTTAATGGAAGCACGTGCACCTGAGTCGCAGCGTCAACTGTTCCCTCAGCCTCGCCCGCCTCACTTCTATGGCCAGGTATTAATAAATATATGTGCGCTTCCCAAACTTCATTCATAATCTGTCTTCTTTTTATGCATTGACTAATACATCACTCTGTGATTCGAAAGTATACAGATACAACATATGGATTGCCGCGTGCAATTGGAGCACACCCACCATTCCGTGCTGAGCAGGTAAACTATTGTGTTTTGTGGGATGGAATTTAAAAAATAAAGATTTGCATCCGCATATGGACAACAACTTATTCATGAGTTATTTTAATGAGATTCAAGAAAAGAACTCTAATCTTTAAAAGGGGCTTTAATGAAAGGTCCCGCAATTTTATGGTCCGTGAGAAAATTTTCACATGTACTTCTTAATTTCCTTCTAGAGACACTCTCCATCGCCACTGATGTTTACAGAGCAGCAGCCTGCTAGAAATTCACCTTTGCCTTTTGTTTACGGAGAGGGCCGTGCACAAACACCATTTCAAGAAGGGGCAGATGGTTTCGCTGACGTAAATTAGTCCAGTATAACCCTCGGACGTTGAGAATTATTTATGTGGTGTTTAATTCGCCGTTTGAATTTCAGTTTATTTTAGTAGTTGGCCACTCAACATTTTGTGTGACTTCTAGAGTCCTTTATAAATGTCTGTATGTTAATATGTGTGTCTTTTACTCTTGGGCATTACATAGTTGCTGTCGGTGGCTCCACATTTTATGATAGCCTGAAGTGTGATAAAGCTTTCACCTCAGCAGTATGATTGTCAGTGCTGACCTCATTGTTAAATAAATATATTTTTTACTATCAGCTTGGTGTCTGCAATTCTTCATTAACACATCACTACAAGATGAATGTTTCTAATGTAATAATCCCTCTCATGCTGAAACACAAAATAGTTGAAGGGAGGTGATATAATCACATTTTCATTAATGTACATTTTTGAGTGTTCAGGTCAATTGTTGAGCTATTTAAACGTTTGAAAGTGTCACCTCTCGGTAGAAAATAAAATAAGCCAATCAGCACGGTAAATGTGAGACAAAGTCTTTATTCATATTTGACAATATAAAAAGACGACTTCTTGCACATATTGAGAGAAGGTGCATCACACCAAACATTAGTCTATAAAAGGGCCTCGCAAACACGATAATCAACAAATGAGGCACGCTAGATTATTTTAAACACATTACATTCATTAACCTCCGCAACAAGCCTAAACTCAGGCATAAAAAGGGACAATGCAATGTGCTAAATGGCAAGTTTTGCGGACGGACATCTTATAGGAGGCACTTTTCAGAGGACAACACTAGAAAGTCAGCTTATTTGCGATGCATTTCTGCTAACATGCAGTAGTGTTCCTGTGGTCGGCTACCCATCAATATAGCTGTCCTGCCACGGCACACTCCCCAATTGTGAATTGTAGTAAGCGCAGAGATGGCCTCTTTGCTCTTTCACACTGTATGTGCCCGAGTTACCTTTGAAACGCTGCAGTGAGACCATTTCCGACTTGGTCGCACCACTTCTCCATGTACCTAGTGTTATTCCCCCTGTGTCACTGTCCACTATGTCACCGTCCTGGATGGATGTTGCTGATCCTGCAGCTGCACCTCTCATTCGGATCAGGTTGTGCAGAACACATGCTGCATATACTATACTCTCCACATTCTTGGGCTTCTGCTCCATTTTCTTGAGTAAGCATCTAAATCTGTTTGCCAAGATGCCAAAATAATTTTCTACAACCCTCCTGGCCCTTGACAGCCTGTAATTGAAGATCCTCTGTTCCCTAGTTAGATTCCGCTGTGGATATGGCTTCATAATCCAGGGCCGTAGTGCAAATGCTTCGTCAGCAACCATCGCATATGGGATGTCCGGGCTGTCTTCTCCTGGCAGAGGTTCTGGATCAGGCATGCCTGCTGTTCCACCTTCCATTTTCTTTCCAAGCCATGTTTCTTTCCAAATCCGGCCATCACCAACACTTCCAGGTGTGCCCACATCCACATACAGGAAGTTGTAGTTATGATCAACCACCGCCATTAGTACAATTGAGTGGAATTTCTTGTAATTGAAATAATTTGAGCCACCTCTGGGTGGACAACGAATTGCCACATGCTTGCCATCCAAAGCCCCACATGTGTGAACAAAGTTCCACCTGTTTTCAAACCCCAGCGCCACTCTCTTCCACGCATCTGGTGTACTGGGGCATTCCATCACTTCAGCTGAATAAAATTTGATGATCGCCTCACAGGTTTCTCGGACAATACCACAGATGGTGCTGGTGGCGACCAGAAAGTTGTAAGATAGACTTGTATAAGAATCGCCTGAGGCCAAGTAGCGGAGGGTGATTGCTATGCGCAACCCTGGTTCCAGTGCCTTTCTCATCACTGTGTCAGTCTTCTTCAGCAGAGGTCCCAAATTATTCTTCAGCTCATTAAAGAGCTCGGGTGAAATTCGGACAAAGTTTGTGAATGCACTTTTATCCTGTTCGCGCATCACATTAAGCAGTTGATCATATTGTCCATATTGAGGTCGCCGTTGAAATATGGGTTTCACCCAGTGAGACTTTCTCTTATTTCTCTTTTTAATTAATCTCTCCCTTCTGGCTTCAAGCAAGCGTTTTCGATGCACATAGCGGGCTGTTACATACAGCGCGTCAATGAAAAACACCACCATCCTGTACTCGAAACTAGTTAGTATAGGCATGTCTCCAAATGAGCCAATTCAACCAAGGGAGGATATTTATAGTGTGTGAAAAAAAAAGTGACATAATTTGTGCCACGTGTAGTTCACAATGTTCATTCAAGATTTAACGGGAAAGCTCGGGAGACGGACAAGTCACTCGCACAAATAACAGAAATGCCGAGTACAGTGGGAACTCTTTATCTACCCCCCGTTATATCGTGCGAAACTCGTGCTGGACCACGACCACTTCACTCTGGTGACATCTTGCGTCAAGTCGGCCCGTGTAAAAGCCCTTTAACAACCCTCCCAATCGACCAGGTATTGGAGACCCCTCCCGCGACGGCGGGAGCGCAGGAGGCGGTGCACCGTAAAGGCGGGGCCTCCGTCGATGAGACGAGGAGGTGGAGGAGGAGGGATTGCGGGGACCAGGGAGCTCTCCCGGACTGGCTCTACTCTGGACACGTGGAACGTAGGATGGACCCGCATGGAACGAGGCAACTTGAGCCTCACAGCCGCTGGGTTGATGACCTTTTGGATCTCAAAGGGACCGATGAACTTGGGTGCCAACTTCTTGGACTCCACCCTCAAGGGAAGGTCCCGGGTCGACAGCCACACCTTCTGGCCCGCGAGGTAGGTGGGGGCCTGGGTGCGGTGACGGTTGGCAGCCGTGGCATAACGGTCCACGGAACGGAGTAGAGCCGCCCTGGCTTGGGTCCACGTCCTTCGGCAGCGACGAATGAAGGCCTGGACGGACGGGCAGGAAACCTCTTTCTCCAGCGCCGGGAACAGCGGAGGCTGGAACCCGTAGGCACACTGGAAAGGGGAGAGCCCAGTGGCCGAGCTTGTCAGGGTGTTGTGGGCGTACTCCACCCACAACAACTGCTGGGACCAGGAGGATGGATGCTTGGACACCATACACCGCAGCTCCGTCTCCATCTCCTGATTCTTCCTTTCAGCTTGGCCGTTGGACTGGGGATAAAATCCGGACATCAGACTCACGGTGGCCCCCACCAGCGTGCAGAACTCCCTCCAGAACACAGAGGCAAACTGGAGTCCCCGGTCGGAGACCACATCGACGGGGAGACCATGGAGCCTGAAGATGTGGAGTAACATGAGCTCGGCAGTTTCCTTGGCTGACGGAAGCTTGGGCAGGGGCACGAAGTGAGCCATCTTGCTAAATCTATCCACCACGGGCAGGATGGTGGTGTGACCACTGGATGGGGGCAGGCCGGTAACGAAGTCCAGGGAGATGTGGGACCATGGTCGATGGGGTACAGGCAGTGGAAGCAGATGACCCGCAGGAGCTTGGTGTGAGACCTTGTGCTGGTTGCAAACGGGACAGGCGTTGACAAACTCCCGAGTGTCGTCCTCCAGCGATGCCCACCAGAACCTCCGTAGCACCATCTCCTTGGTCCGCTGAATGCCGGGATGACAGGTGAGTCGAGAGCTGTGGGCCCACTGAAGGACGTCGGACCGCAGGGCAAAAACCACAAACAGGCGATCAGGAGGGCATGCCCTGGGTCCCGGCTGGTTCTCCAAGGCCGCCTTGACCTTCTCCTCCACTTCCCAGGTGAGGGAGGCAACCCTGTGCGGGGACGAGAGGATGGTCTTGGGGCCAGAGGCAGGCCCCTCCATCGCCAAGAACTGTCGAGAGAGGGCATCGGGCTTCACGTTGCGGGACCCAGGTCGGTAGGAGAGGGAGAAGTTGAAGCGGGTGAGGAAGAGAGACCAGCGTGCCTGACGAGAGTTGAGCCTCTTGGCTGACTGGAGGTATTCAAGGTTCTTGTGGTCAGTCCAAACCAAGAAAGGCTGCTCGGTTCCCTCCAGCCAGTGACGCCATTCCACCAACGCCAACTTAACCGCCAACAGTTCTCGGTTGCCAATGTCATAATTACTCTCAGCAGGGGTCAGGCGTCGGGAGAAGAAGGCGCATGGATGGAGCTTCTGGTCCCCGGCAGCCCGCTGGGACAGAACAGCTCCCACCCCCACGTCGGAGGCGTCCACCTCCACCACGAACTGTCTCTCTGAGTCCGGAACTTGGAGGATGGGGGCCGATGTAAACCGTGTCTTGAGTGTCTGCAAAGCTTCGTCGGCCGCGGCAGACCACCGGAACGGAACCTTGGAGAAGGTGAGTGCCGTGAGGGGTGCGGCCACAGTACTGTAGCCACGGATGAACCGTCGGTAAAAATTGGCGAACCCCAGGAACCTTTGGAGCTGCTTGCGGGAGTCAGGAACAGGCCAGGTGGTGACAGCAGAGACCTTGGCGGGGTCCATCTTGATGTTCCCTTGGCCAACGATGTATCCTAGGAAGGAGACTGACGGGGAGTGAAACTCGCACTTCTCAGTTTTAACGAAGAGCGAGTTCTCCAGGAGCCGATGTAGAACTGCCTGGACGTGGTGTACGTGTTCGTCCTTGGTCCGTGAAAAGATGAGGATGTCATCAATATAGACGAACACGTACTTGTTCAACATGTCACTGAGAACGTCATTGACCAAAGCCTGGAAGACGGCCGGGGCGTTGGTGAGGCCAAAGGGCATCACCAGGTATTCATATTGTCCCGTGGGAGTGTTGAAGGCGGTCTTCCACTCATCTCCCTCTTTGATGCGGACCAGGTGGTAGGCGTTGCGTAGATCCAACTTCGAAAAGATGGTGGTCCCCTCCAGGAGCTCGAAAGCAGAGGAGATGAGTGGGAGAGTGTAGCGATTCTTCACCGTGATGCCGTTGAGCCACCGGTAATCTATGCAGGGACGCAGAGATTTGTCCTTCTTCTCCACGAAGAAGAACCCAGCCCCAGCAGGAGACGAGGAGGGACGGATGAGACCAGCAGCCAAGGAGTCGTTTATGTATTTCTCCATGGCGCCTCTCTCAGGGGCGGACAGGGAGTAAAGGCGACCGCTAGGAGGAGCGGAACCAGGCAGGAGGTCTATGGCGCAGTCATAGGGCCGATGAGGAGGAAGGGAGGTGGCCCTAGACTTGCTAAAAACCTCCCCAAAGTCATGGTACGGCTGGGACCCCCGTCAGATCTGGATCAGAACTGGAGCAGGTGGCCAGTTGAGGTGCTGAGGCTTGCTTCAGGCACACTTGGTGGCAGGAAGGGCTCCAACGCAAGATGACCCCCGTCCTCCAGTCGATGTTGGGGTTGTGTCGCCGAAGCCAGGGGTAACCCAGGATGAGGGGAAGACGGGGAGACTGCAGGATGTGGAACTAGATGGTCTCATGGTGATTACCAGACAGGAGCATGCGCACTGGGACCGTCTGGTGAGAAACAGTCCCCAGGAGATGGCCGTCGAGGGCGTTGGCGGGAATAGGTTTAGGCAGGGGAACACAACTGATGCCTAGCTGGCGGGCTAGTTCCATGTCCATAAGATTAATGTCACAACCAGAGTCTATGAAGGTGGCGAGGGTGTGAGAACCATCAGACAACAGCAGACGGGCAAGACAAAGAGGGCGTCGGGCAGAGGAAAGTTCCCGTTCCTCGGGGGTGAGACTGATGCGACCCACCTGCATGGGGTCGGGTTGCCTCGACGGTTGCCCCGACGAGGGTAGTCCAGTCTCCGGAGGAAAACGAGCTTGGGTGGATAGCTGGCGGACCGCCTGTCCCTGTCGCCTCTCCCGACATCTCGCCAGGATGCGTCGGTCCAGACGGGTCGTTAGCTCGATAAGCCCATCCAGAGAAGAAGGAAGGTCGTGGGACACCAACTCATCATGATATAGTCATTCAAGCCCAGCAAGAAAGCGTCACACTGGGCCGGGGCGTTCCAATCACTCTGACGGGCCCTGGTGCGAAAGTCGATGGCGAAGTCAGCGACGCTCTGGTTCCCCTGGCTCAATCCCAGCAGACCTCCCGCAGCGTCCGGACCCATCGAAACTTCACCGAACACCTTGCGAAGCTCCGCGGCGAAGGCCTGGAAAGAGGAGCAAGCCGGCGTGCGTCGCCCCCATTCAGCCGTTCGCCAGAGCCGAGCTCTGCCAGTCAGGTGATTAATGGTAAACGCCACTCTCGCCGCTTCCTGGGCGAAGGTGTAGGGCTGTAAGGCGAAGAGAATGGAACAGTTCGTGATGAATGGGTTGCAGCCCTCCGGGTCTCCAGCGTAGCGCTCCGGGGTTCCCACCCGGGGCTCAGGTGATGGTCCTGGCGGACCGGGAGCTGGTGCTGTCGGCGCCGGAGGCGAAGCATGGGGTGTAGCCTGGGCGAGGGTGGTCGTCAGCTGTTGGACCTGGGTGGCTAGTGCAACCAATGCTTGCTCTTGGTTTGACACAGCCTGTCGAACCTCGGAGTTGGAGGCAGTGAGCATAGCTTCGTGCTGCAGGAGCGTGTGCTCAATCCTCTCGAAGCGGTTTGACGGAGACGTTGTGTGCGCTGAGTCCATTGTTGGCCAGATTGTACTGTAACGGGTATAGCTTGGACCCAATAGCAGCACAGAATCAGGCAGGTATAATTGGTAATGAACCTTATTACGATACTGTAACACAGAGTAGTATCCAGGAATGGGTACACCGTACTCACACAGAGGCTCAGGATTGAGCGAGGGTTCCGAAGAGGGGCAGGCAGGAGACGAAGTCGGGGTAGCGGAAGGTCCGGTAACCAGGAGATCCAACACACGATGCAAACAAACCAGCGAGGGACAGACGAAAGGAGAGTCGAAGCCAGGCAGGAAGTCGAGGAGCCGTTGCAGGGATACACCAAACAACCCAGGAGAGAGGCAGACAGATACCAGGAGGTACGGGACGAAGGCCGTGGTCGGGGACAGAAGGCTGAGGTGATATCCGGGAAGACGACAGGACGGAATGGTCAGGGGCAGGCAGGTTCGAATCCGTGTAGGCAGTCGGGAAATCGCTGGAGAGTCTTGCATGAATGCTGAGAACAATCTGGCACTGTATGAACGGCGAGGAGAGTCTATATACCGGATTAATAGGTGATCAGAGGCAACTGAGTGCAACAGGTGAGGAGAGTTGGGCTGATGAGAGGGGAGTGGCAGGCAGGCAGGTGAGGAGAAGGAGGGACCGGTGGAAAAGTACTGGGAGGTGAAGTGGATGAGAATGAGCAGAGGGCAGACTGTGACAAATGCCTGGTGGAAGAACTGCGAATTCTCGATTCAAGATACCCATCCAAATGGCCGAGGATACATTGTGCAACATCGAGAAGAACTCTAAGAAGGCACATTTCTTGAGGCAAGTGAAACTCATTGTTTGGGATGAATGTCCAATGATTAGGAGAGAAAGCTTTGAAGCGGTGGACAGAACTCTTCAAGATGTCTGCAGCAACACTAAGCCTTTTGGTGGCATTATTATCGTTTGTTGAGGCGATTTTCGACAACTACTTGCTGTGGTGAAAAGGGGTAATGATGCTGATGTTGAAAATGCCTGCATCAAGAAATTCTACTTGTGGAGGCTTTTCACCAAGTTTCAATTGCGCACAAATATGCGATTGACAGAGGGAGAAGGCGACTATTCTCAATTTTTGTTGAAAGTCGGAGAAGACCAGGTTTTAAAGAATGAAGACGATGAAATTGAACTCCCACGACATGCTTCTATCAGCAGAAACACTGGAGGATTGTATTGATTTCATCTATCCCACATTTGACAATCCTGCAGAATTATTCTCCAACAATTGTATCTTGGTTCCTCACAACGAAACCATGAGAAGCATCAATTCTACATGCATCAAACGCTTCCCTGGAATTGTTAAGGAATACCTTTCTTTCATTGCTGTCACTGTGGGAACTCATGATTCTCACGTCCCAACAGAATTCCTCGAATCACTCGAGCTCTCTGGATTACCACCACACAAATTGGAGTTGAAAAATGGATCTCCAATCATATTAATGAGAAACTTGGAGCCGCCAAAGCTATGCAATGGAACGAGGATGATTGTGGAAGAGCTACACAATAATCTGATCGTTGCAAGGATCAACATGGGGCCTTCAAAGGTGACATTGTTCTCATTCCGAGGATAGCACTTATTTTGACAGAAGGAGAAGACATTCCCCTTCATCGGACCCAATTCCCCATTCAATCAAGTTTTGCAATGACGATCCATAAAGCACAAGGACAAACAATGGAGAAGGTGTTGATCTACCTCGACATACCGGTATTTCAGCATGGACAACTGTATGTGGCTCTTAGCCGAGGAAAGCTGAAGGGAAATGTCAAAGTTTTCCTGAAGGATGGAACATCGACCAAGAATGTTGTCATTAATAGCGTGCTTCGTTGAATGATGACTTTGAGATAAATTCTCAGATTTTCCTTCTTAAAATTTGACCGCTGACTTTCTCTATATTAAAATTGTCTTTTTTTTATCAACAGGAAATAGTCATCAAGAGGCAGTGAGCAGCAGAACACAACAAGACGCAACAAGACACAACAAGTAAAAACGTAATAAATCTCATCTTTAAAATGTAAATTGTTCTTATATTTTAAGAGTCATTCACATTTTAAACTTTAATAAAACCTTTTTGCACTTTTAATGCCTGTGTGTTCTTTCATCACAATATAACCTAATAGGCAGGAATGGCTGCTCAGTGGGAGAGCCACTAAGAGTGCATGGGGGGGGGTTGTGGGGAGATGCACTGAATGTGTGGGTGGGAGGGTAATGGCAAGGAGCAGAGTGGGGGGGTGAAGGTAGGTGAGGTGACTGAGTGAACTACCAGCGTACCAGGCGTGAGTGACTGCACTGCCAGCCCACGAGCCGTGCGTTAGTGAACTGCCAGCCCAATAATCCATTAAGTCCAGCCTCTCCCCCCTTCTCTCTCTCTTACTGTCTGTCACCTGTTTTGGGCACAATTTCTGGCAGTTTCTTAGCCGCCAGCCTGCCAGGTCCGAGTCACTGTACTGCCAGGCCTCAGTGACTGAGCTGCCAGCCCAAAAATCCATTTGGTCCACAAAATCCATAGTAGCCCTCTGAAGACCATTACCTTCGCCCCACAACACTCAGACTAGCGCAACAGAAAGTGCCCCCCCCACCCACCCCCTGACAAGCAATATTGGAATTGGTGCAGAGGTGGAATATTGTGTTGGGTGTCCAGCCCTCCTGTGTGAGGCCGGGACCCAACGGGTCCCACTTAGTCTAGTAAAATTATAAAAGGACTGGATAAGCTAGATGCAGGAAAAATGTTCCCAATGTTGTGCGAGTCCAGAACCAGGGGCCACAGTCTTAGAATTAAGGGGAGGTCATTTAAGACTGAGGTGAGAAAAAACATTTTCACCCAGAGAGTTGTGAATTTATGGAATTCCCTGTCTCAGAGGGCAGTGGAGGCCAAATCACTGGATTGATTTAAGAGAGAGTTAGATAGTGCTCTAGGGGCTAGTGGAGTCAAGGGATATGGGGAGAAGACAGGCACGGGTTATTGATAGGGGACGATCATTGGTATGAAACTGCACTTGAATTCGGCGGCCTTGCACACTGCCTAACGTGGTAGGAAACTGCACTTGAATTCGGTGGCCTTGCACACTGCCTAACGTGGTAGGAAACTGCACTTGAAGTCGGTGGCCTTGCACCCTGCCTCAAGAGGTAGGAAACTGCACTTGCATTTGGTTGCCCTGCTTGAAATGGAATTTGAAGGAATAGCCTTGAGTCAACTGCCAGCCCACCAGCCGTGAGTGAGTGAGTTGCCAGCCCACCAGGCTTGAGTGACTGAGCTGCCAGCCCAAGAATCCATTCGGCCCACAATGCCCATACTATCCCTCTGGAAACCAGTCCCTTCAGCCCACAACACCCATACTAGCGCTCCAGAAAACACCCTCACCCCCACTGGCCACTAATATTGGAATTGGTGGGGAGGTGAAATACTGCGTTGGGGGACCAGCTCTCCCGTGTGAACATGAGACCTAACGGGTCCCACGTAGTTCAGTACTAACTAGCGTAGGCAAGCTTTTGATAATATAAAGCACATAATAGGCAGAGTCACTACTAACAAGCACTATAATTGGCTAGTATGAAATAGCCAATCTACATCTTTCCTTGTAGAAATGAAAGAAACATCGGTTGCTGAGCAACATGGGTGGAATGTTAATAACACATTTGGGATAGTTTGCAAAATTACACAAAATCACCATATCTAACGAGTGGACTGCAAACCTGTCCGGCCCGTGTGCGGTACGAGTCCGCCTCACCTCCTATACCGGAGAAAATACCGGGGAGGGAATTGTGGAAACGACCGGCGACCAGACTGGCAGGGAGGGTGACGAGATAGACGAGCTGATCGCCAAGCACCGTGGGGAGGCAGCGGTGGAAACGATAGTTGGCAGTGGGACCGACCGTGGGAGGGTATACGAAATGCTAGACATCTGGATACGGAGTCGCAGGACGCGGTTCCTTCACCGGAAGCCTAGGTTGACAGTTGCGTCTGTAGATGGCTCCGTCCGCTTCAACCAGATAAGAGTGCGGTTCTTTGGCAGGGTTTGTATGTGACCCTTGTTGGTCTGGAGACGAACCATTTGCCCACGTGCGAGAGGTTTAAGTGGCTTGCTGGATTTGTCGAAGAAGCGCTTCTGCGTGTAACGTTTAAATTGTAGTTGTTGCTGGACTGCAGGCGGGGAACGAACTTGTGGCTGCAAAAGCTGCTGGGACACAGGTAGGGGAGCACGGGTTTGGTGAGACATCAGTCGTTGCGCTGGGGAACCCAATATGGGATCGCGTGCAATATTCCGTATGCCCTGCGTGACAGAATACACAATGAACTCAAGCGCATGGTCTCCATGGGTTTTACTGCTGAAGTTACTGACCCGTCTGACTGGGTTTACACCGTGGTGGTCGCAACAAAGAAAAACAAGGAGGAGATCGGTATCTGCATAAACCCCAGAGATCTGAACACTGCCATCAAATGCCTGCATTACCCAATGCCAACAACAGAAGAAGATGCTGCCCAGATAGGCAATGCATCAGTATTCTCCGTTCTAGATGCCAAAAGCACGTTTTGGCAGATTTCACTGGACCCAGACTCGTCCAATCTCACTACGATCATCACCCCCTTTGGCCGATACATATTTCTGAGAATGCCGTTTGGCATCAACTTCACCAGCAAAGTTTCCCAGCGCACTACGGAACAATTGTTTGCAGAGTACCCATGCACCATCATTGTTGATGATATTCTCATCTACAGACGTGATTTGACTGAACACAATATCAATCTGAAGAAAGTACTTGATCATGCCAAAGACATTCAGTTCAAACTCAATCCCACTTCTGACACCATGTAATGAGTTGATTCGAACACATATCAAGATACAACATTTTTATTAAACCTGCTTACAGCAAGGATCTGCAGACATTACATTTCCTAGCTGCTACTCATACTAACTAGCGTAGGCAAGCTCTTGATAATATAAAGCACATAATAGGCAGAGTCACTACTAACAAGCATTATAATTGGCTACTATGAAAGGACGAGGAAGAGTGACAGTAACAGTACACGGGGAGAGGGGAGAGGGGGAGTGAGAATAACATCACAAGTTTGAATGAAAGTTTATACTCAGAGGAGGAGGAGCCATCTTGGGGAACGGCTGCTAACCAGCAGCCGTCCGTTTAATTCACCTTTTTTTTGCAGTTTTAGTTAGTCCTGTGCCCTGTCTGTGGGAGAAATTACTTTTTAATGTGGGGGGTAGAGGGTAACATTATTTCTAGGTCCCTACCTGGTCGGTGAGGCAGCTTTTTCTCCGGGCTGCCCCGTCGACCCGTCCTCGTGGCCTACCAACGGGCTTGGAGCGCCGTTTCCTGTCGGGGACCGCCCAGCACCTCGGCTTCGGTGGCGGCACAGCGCTGGGGCGCTATCGTGGAGCGGAGCGGGCGATGCCTTGCCTGGGTCGCCGCGCTGGATCGACGCGCTGGAGCTCCGGTGAGCTGTGACCGCCGTGTTCAACACCTCCGGGCTGCGGGTCTGCGGAGCGGAGCGGGCGGCGCCGACTCTAACATCGGTAGCCTGGGAGCTCCAAACCGGCGCGGCCTTGTTGGCTTCGGGAGCCGCGGTCCCCAGTCAGGAAGCGGCCGTTCCAGGTGGCCCAGCCGCTGAGAGGACTCTCCCAACGCCGGGGCAACACCACCCGGCCAGAACGGCCAGGAACATCGGGCCTCCGTAGAGGCAATAGCGGAGGCCTCAATAGGCCTGACTTTGGGAGAACTGGGGATGGGGACTGGACATTGTGCCTTCCCCCACAGTGGCAATCATTGTGGGGGGATGATTTTTTTTGTGTGTGTAAGTTAATATGTTAGTCTGTGTCCAAGATGGCTGTCGGAAGGGAGAGTGTACGCTGGCGCGGTTTGGCTGCCGCTGCTCTCTCTTCACATTGTGTTTTTGATTTTTTGTCTTTGGAGCGATTTCTGTCTTTAATTTGTGTATTGGTGATGTCCTTATTATTTATTTTACTCCGACTATATGTTTTTTCTCTCTTGTTAATCTCTGTAAGGTGTCCTTGAGACTTTGAAAGGCGCCCGCAAATAAAATTATTATTATTATTATTATTATACCATGCAGCCATGACAGAAATACACACATGAACACAAAACACACATGAACACAACTTAGCACAAACGTCCATCACAGTGAATCTTCAGGCACCTCCTCACTGTGATGGAAGGCAAAAAGTCTTATCACTTCCATGCTTGTTCTCCCGCTGCATCGAGGCTATCGATGCTCTTGATGTTGAACCCGCCACCGGATGATGGTAAACAAGTTTTCCCCACCCCCCACACATACACAACTAAAAATAGACTAAAACATACATCTAACAAGACAAAAAGAACAAAGATAGGAAAGACAGACGGACTGCGGGCGAGCCGCAGCTGCTTGGGCAACGCCAACACTTCTGTTTTCCCGGGTGCTCCGGTTTCTTCCCACACTCCAAAGATGTACAGGTTTATATGTTAATTGGCCTGGTATAAATATCCCTAGTGTGTGTAGGACAGCCTTAGTATGGGGTGATCGCTGGTCAACGTGGACTCGCTGGGCTAAAGGGTCTGTTTCCAGCCTGTATCTCAAAACACAGTTCTTTCACTAATAAACAAGACATGCAGGTGTTCAAGTTGTTGATTTAGTGACCGGACGTGTTTACGATGCAATAAAACTTTATTTATCCCAGGAGGAAAATTGATCTGCCAACAGCCATGAAAACACAAAATACATGAAACATGAGGGGCAGATGGAGTCAATAGAGGGGAGGTTGGTGCAGAGAGTGAGGAGAGAGAGAGATGAGCAGAGAAAGTGGGCGGAGGGAGGGTGCACACAGAGAGGGGTTGAGCTGGGGCTCATTTTGATCTGAGCTCGATCTCGCTGTACAGATCCCGGTCACCGACATTCAGCTCCTGTGAGGAGAGAAACACAGGTTACAGGAATAGAATAAACAGCCCACGATGTAGGGGCCGGAAGGGAGGGGTTTACTGAGACACGGAGGGGTGAAGGGGCCAGAGAGGAGATGGGGTTACACAGACAGGGAGGGGTGAAGGGGCCAGAGAGGAGAAGGGGTTACACAGAGAGGGAGGGGTGAAGGGGCCAGGAGGGAGATGGGGTTACACAGACAGGGAGGGGTGTAGGGGCCAGGGGGGGGAGATGGGGTTACACAGACAGGGAGGGGTGAAGGGGCCAGAGAGGAGATGGGGTTACACAGACAGGGAGGGGTGAAGGGGCCAGAGAGGAGAAGGGGTTACACAGACAGGGAGGGGTGAAGGGGCCAGGGGGGAGATGGGGTTACACAGACAGGGAGGGGTGTAGGGGCCAGGGGGGAGATGGGGTTACTGAGACACGGAGGGGTGAAGGGGCCAGAGAGGAGATGGGGTTACACAGACAGGGAGGGGTGAAGGGGCCAGGGGGGGAGATGGGGTTACACAGACAGGGAGGGGTGAAGGGGCCAGAGGGGAGATGGGGTTACACAGACAGGGAGGGGTGAAGGGGCCAGGGGGGGAGATGGGGTTACACAGACAGGGAGGGGTGAAGGGGCCAGAGGGGAGATGGGGTTACACAGACAGGGAGGGGTGAAGGGGCCAGGGGGGGAGATGGGGTTACACAGACAGGGAGGGGTGAAGGGGCCAGGGGGGAGATGGAGTTACACAGACTGGGAGGAGTGAAGGGGCCAGAGGGAGATGGTTACAGAGTCTGGGCGTGGAGAGACTTTCACTGAGCTCAGGGGGTGGGGGTACATGGGAGTGAATGTTGGGGTGTGGAAGGCACAGGATAAGGTTTTAGCTGCAGGGGATTTGGGCACGGACAGGGTCGGTGTGTTCAGTACGTGGAACGGGACAAAGCGGGGAAGTGCGGACCGAGGATGTTTCCACTAGTGGGAGAGTCTAGGACCAGAGGCCACTGCTTCAGAATTAAAGGATGTTCCTTCAGGACAGAGATGATGATGTATTTCTTTCATCAGAGGGTGGTGAATCTGTGGAAATAATTGCCTCAGACTGCTGTGGAGGCCAAGTCAGAATATTTTTCTGGCAGAGATGGATAAGATTCCTGATTTGTACGGGTGTCAGCGGTTATGGGAAGAAAGCAGGAGAATGGGGCTGGGAGGGAGAGATAGATCAGCCATGTTTGAACGGTGGAGTAGACTCGATGGGCTGAATGGGCTAATTCTGCTCCCATCACTAATGAACATCGAGGGTCAGTGTCAGTGGACAAAGTAGGATATGATGGAGGGATTCAGTCTGTTGAGGGGGGTCAGTTTCCTGTGGGAAAGACGGTATTGTGGTGGGGACGGTGATGTGGGTTTGGTGGGCAGGCGTGGGGGTTGGTGGTTGGTGCCCGACACTGGGAGGGGGGGGGGAGAGTTTAATTCCGTTTAGTTTATTGTCACATGTACCGATGTACGGTGAACAGCTTTTGTTGCAGCATGCTAACCTGTCAGCGGAAAGACAATGCATGATTATAATCGAGCCACTTACGGTGTAGAGACACATGATAAGGGAGTAATATTTAGTGCAAGGTAAAGCCAGCAAGGATAGTCCGAGGGGGCACCGATGAGGTAGATATTAGTTAAGGACAGCTCTCTGGTTGTGGTGGGATGGTTCAGTTGCCTGAGAGCAGCTGGGAAAAAAACTGTCCCTGAATCTGGAAGTGTGCGTTTTCACACTTCTGTACATTTTGCCTGATGGGGAGGGGAGAAGAGGGAGTGTCCGGGGTGAGATTGGTCCTTGATGATGCTGCTGGCCTTGCCGAGGCAGCGTGAGGTGCAAATGGCCACGGGTCATGGAGTTACTATCCATGGGGCAGTGCTGGTGTGGAGGGACAACAAGGAGACCAACGCTGATCTGCCTCTTTGCCACAACAGTACCAACCTGACAGGTGGATTCCTCCGGCCCATCTTCAGCTTTCCGCTCCTTCAGTGGTGTCACGGAACTTTCTGGAAGACAGAATTCCATTCAGTCCACTCACTTTCCTCTTTGCCTCTGTCTCCCTTCACTCTTTCTTCGAGAATTCCTTCATTCATCCTTCTCTCTCTCTCTCTCACTCTTCCACATTCCTTTCATCGTTCATTCTCCGTACACACCTTACTCATTCAACCTCATTCACACCAGCACACCTTAATCCCTCCCTCTCTCCCTCACACATTCATTCTCTGATACACACCTTCCATTTCCCTATTTCTTCTCCCTTCCATGCCTTTTCCCATTCATTTTCCCAAGTCTAACACATCATCCTGCCTCAATGACTATAGACCGATTGCCCTTACATCTGTGGCCATGAAGTCATTCGAGCGCATTATTCTTGCTCACCTCAAAACCAGCACTTCCTCCAACTTGGACCCACATCAATTCGTATACAGAGCCAACAGGTCAGTAGAAGACACAGTCAATCTGGCCATTCATCACACGCTGCAACACCTGGAAACCGCTAACACGTACGCCCGCATCCTGTTCATGGACTTCAGTTCGGCATTTAACTCCATCAACCCGGTTAAACTATTCCATAAATTAACGGACATGAACATTGACCCCTGCATCTGTCACTGGATCTACAGCTTCCTTTGGAACAGACAACAGAGGGTGAAGATACATAACACCATATCTCACCCCCCAGCACCTCAGCACAGGAGCCCCTCAGGGCTGCGTCTTGTCACCCTGGTTATTCTCACTCTACACAAACCAACTCACATCCCAGTATAGTTCAGTTAAAATATATAAATACGCAGATGACACAACCATCATAGGTCTCATCTCGAACAATAATGAAACAGAATTCCGCACTCAAACACACAAAGCAGTCACTTGGTGCACAGATAATAACCTCTTACTCAACACATCAAAAACACACGAACTTATCATTGATCTCAGACGTAAGGCACAACCCAAGACCCCCCCACTCATCTCAGGCGAACCCATATCCACCACTGACTCATTCAAATTTCTTGGCACTCACATAAGCAATAACCTCAAATGGAAAATCAATTCAAATCACATCTACCAAAAAGCCAACCAAAGACTCTTCTTCCTCCGCCAGCTCAAGAAGTTTAGAGTGAGGAAACATCTCCTAATACGATTCTACACAGCCATCATCCAAGCATGCTCACTTCATCAATTACAGTCTGGTTCAGCAGTTTAGACACTCACTCCCGTAATAAATTACAGCGCATAGTTAACAAAGCATCCGAAATCATCAGCACTCCCCTTCCATCAATAGAATCACTCCATCACAAACGGTCCGTGTCAAGGGTGAAGAAAATCATCTCTGATCCCTCCCACCCAGCTCACCACATCCTCCACCTGCTGCCATCAGGAAGGCGCTACATCTCACTGCCCGCCAAGACATCTCGATTTAAAAACAGTTTTTACCCACACGCAATCCGAATTCTGAACACACTATGACAACAGCACATATCCTCCCCATGCATGTACTGTATATTGTATGTTGTTGTGTTTTATGTTACGTTTGACGGGAAACAGCCTACCTTGTAACATCCTGTACTGAACCTGAATTCCACCAGCTTGACTGTGTGGTCATTAAATAATCTAATCTAATCTAATTAGTACAGGTGTCAGTGGTTATGGGGAGAAGGCAGGAGAACGGGGTTAGGAGGAAGAGATAGATCAGCCATGATTGAATGTCGGAGTAGATTTGATGGGCAAAATGGCCTAATACTCATCCTATCATATGACCTGATTCATTATTTCTCGCATTGTAATTTTCACCGGATCATCTCTCTGGGGATTGGTTCGACTGAAACTCTGTGGAGGGATAATTCTTGTGACCTATTGATACGTGGAAGTGAATGGGAAAATCATTGGGTGTATGAGGAGTGTAGGCAGTGAGTAGAGAGTGGGAGGGGTTTTCAGTCGATGGGGAGTGTGGGAAGAGGGTCAAAATGGGGAGGGCGTTCCAGTCCATTGGGTGTGTGGGGAGAGGGAGAGAGTGGGAGGGAGATCCAGTCTATTGGGAGTGTGCGGAGAGAGACAGAATGGGGAGTGAGTTTTGGTGTATTCCGGAGTGTGGGGAGAGAAAGAGAAAGGGAGGCCAGTTCCAGTCTATTGGGATTGTGGGGAGAGGAAGAGAATGGGGAGGCAGTTCCAGTCTATTGGGAGTGTGGAGGGAGGGAATGAGGAAGGGTTTGGGTTTATGAGGTGTGTGGGGAGAGGAAGTGGTTGGGGATCTGTGGGCGGTGAAATGGAATGGGGAGGAGGATGGGTCCATAGGTAGTGTGGACAGTGAGAGGGAATGGGATTGTGAGCGGCACTGATTGATCCCAGATTATGTCGTTTTTGCTGATGCGGGTGAGGTATAGATATCAGCTCCAGGATACTTGGGCAATCTGCCCTGCCTCTCTCCCCAA
>NW_022630307.1:0-25757 GCF_010909765.2 Amblyraja radiata
TGGCGGAGTGGACTTGATGGGCTGAATGGCCCAATTCTACTCCTATCATTTATGACCTTATGACCCTATCCATGTTCTCCAGAGATGCTGCCTAACCCGTTGAGTTACTCCAGCACCTTGTGTCCTTTACATTATAAGGATTCCACAGATTCACCACCCTCTGACTAAAGAAATTTACCTCCTCATCTCCGTCCTAAAAGAATGTCCTTTAATTCTGAGGCTGTGACCTCTAATTTTAGACTCTCCCACACTACTGGAAACATCCTCTCCACATCCACTGTATCCAAGCCTTTCACCATTCTGTACGTTTCAATGAGGTCCCCCCTCATTCTTCTAAACTCTTCCAAATGTGGCCTGACCAGCGCCTTATACAGCCTCAGCATTACATCCCTGCTGTTGGATACAAGCCCTCTTGAAATAAATGCTTTCTTTGCTACCGATTCGACTTGCAGATTAACTTTTGGGAAATCCTGCACCAGGGCTCCCAAGTCCCTTTGCTCCTCTGATCTCTGGATTTGCTCCCCAGTTGGAAAATAGTCTACGCCTTTATTCCTACTATCAAAATGCATGACTCCACACTTTGCTACACTATATTCCATCTGCCACTTCTCTGCCCACCCTTCCAACCTGTCCCAAGTCCTTCTGCAGAGTCCCTGCGTTCTCTACACTACATGCCCCCTCCACCTATTTTCGTAACATCCGCAAACTTGGCCACAAGGCCTTCAATCCCTTCGTCCAATATACAAGGTAACGTTTCTGGTCGGGACTTACTTGGCCACAAGGCCTTCAATCCCTTCGTCCAATATACAAGGTGACGTTTCTGGTCGGGACTTACTTGGCCACAAGGCCTTCAATCCCTTCGTCCAATATACAAGGTAACGTTTCTGGTCGGGACTTACTTGGCCACAAGGCCTTCAATCCCTTCGTCCAATATACAAGGTAGCGTTTCTGGTCGGGACTTATGGTCTCGGCCCTTATGGTGTAGTTAGCTTAACTGTGAACTCACCTGTATCCACCTATCGCTCGCCAGGATTTGCCCTACCCCCACCTCTCTCCCAGGTTTCTCCTCTCCACCCTCGTCCCACCACAATCAGTATGAAGAGGGATCCCAACACAAAACATCACCTATTCTTGTTCTCCAGAGATGCTGCCTGACCCGTTGAGTTACTCCAGCACTTTGTGGCTATATTTAGTTTAGTTTAGTTTAGTTTAGAAATACAACAATGAAACAGGCCCTTCGGCCCAACTCGCCCACACCGGCCAACAAAGTCCCAGCTACACGAGTCCCACTTGCCTGCGCTTGGTCCATCTCACCTCCAAATCTCTAAACTAAACCAGTCCTGGAGGGATGTTTAAGGCTAACGTGATACGAGACACATGATCGATCGATCACCCGTTAACACTAGTTCCGCGTTATCCCACTGCCTCGTCCACTCCTTACACAGTAGGGGGCGATGTACAGGGGGGCCAATCAACCTTACCAACCCGCACGCCTTTGGGATGTGTGAGGAAAGCGGAGCACCCGGAGGAAACCCACCAGGTCCCAGGGAGAACGTGTAAAACAGCACCCGAGGTCAGGATCGAACCCGGGTCCTTGGCGCTGTGAGTCAGCGGCTGTGCCAGCGTACCGACCTTTCAGTTGTTCCGTTGTCGGTACCTGTGACAATAGATACTCTAACTCTGGACTCTTAAATAAATCTGTTACGGTTTATGTCAGTCGGGGGCACACAATGTAATCCAGAGACATCACAGTGTGTCAGGAGAGAATGGGACACACGGTGGCAAATAACATTTAATCAAGAGTGGACGACGTGGGTCCTCCCTCCCCCAACGCAATATTCCACCACTCACCCGTGCACAATGCCATGTTCAGTAAAAATGGCGATCCTGGCCCAACTGAGCAGGCGCGACTGACGTGCCCGCACTGCGCAGGCGCGTCCGCCACGTTCAAAGTTGTGCCGTTGACGGTTAAACCCTCCCCCCCAACTGCGCAGGCGCGGCTGACGGGCCCGGCAAGTGGGAACTCGCTGTTCACGGTACAAAGTAAATAAACGTTTATTAACGGAATAACCTGTGAATTACTTTGTCAAATGGAACAAAACTTGCTACTGCACATCCCAGGCGAATGGTAAGGCACCCCTAAAATTGTAGCGTTATCGCGTACCATTTTGGCGGTATTTCGGGCATATGCAGGCATGCATAAAAAATGACACTTATCAGCTAACTTTCTAAAGTTTATAAAGGGAAATACTTTGTCAAATCGAACGATACTAATGCACACCGCAGGCTAATGGTGAGTAAGGAGGGCCTAAAATTGTAGTGCTATCATGTGCCATTTTGGCTGAATTTGGGGCACATACATACATACATACATACATACATACATACATACATACATACATACATACATACATACATACATACATACATATATATTTATATTTATATATATACATACAAATATACAAGATGAGAGTTTTAGTTATATATAGATCTACAAGATAAGAGCAACATGGAATGTAGTGATCTTTGTGCAATGGTGCATGGATCCATGAAGAAAAATAGCCGACAGAATGTTAGATCGCACACATCAGAGGGCCACACTTTTAAATCTAACCTTTTAGTTTAGTTTAGTTTAGTTTAGTTTAGAAACAGGCCCTTCGGCCCACCGAGTCCGCGCCGACCAGCGAACCCCGCACATTAGCACTATCCTGCACGCACCAGAGACAATTTTACATTTATAATCAAGTGAATTAACAATAGACAATAGACAATAGACAACAGGTGCAGGAGTAGGCCATTCGGCCCTTCGAGCCAGCACCGCCATTCAATGTGATCATGGCTGATCATCCCCAATCAGTACCCCGTTCCTGCCTTCCCCCCCATATCACCTGACTCCGCTATCTTTAAGAGCCCTATCTTAGCTAAACTACAAACCTGTACGTCTTTATGGGGTTGGACAGGCTAGATGCAGGAAGACTGTTCCCGATGTTGGGGAAGTCCAGAACAAGGGGTCACAGTTTAAGGATAAAGGGGAAATCCTTTAGGACCGAGATGAGAAAAACATTTTTCACACAGAGAGTGGTGAATCTGTAGAATTCTCTGCCACAGAAGGTAGTTGAGGCCACAGTTCATTGGCTATATTTAAGAGGGAGTTAGATGTGGCCCTTGTGGCTAAAGGGATCAGGGGGTATGGAGAGAAGGCAGGTACAGGATACTGAGTTGGATGATCAGCCATGATCATATTGAATGGCGGTGCAGGCTCGAAGGGCCGAATGGCCTACTCCTGCACCTATTTTCTATGTTTCTATGTTTCTATGATCATATTGAATGGCGGTGCAGGCTCGAAGGGCCGAATGGCCTACTCCTGCACCTATTTTCTATGTTTCAATGAGCTCCCATCTACCTCATTGGAGACCCTCGGACTATCTTTACTTGGACTTTACTGGACTTTACCTTGCGCTAAACGTTATTCCCTTTATCCAGTATCTGTACACTGTGGACGGCTCGATTGTAATCATGTATTGTCTTTCCGCTGACTGGGTAGCGCGCAACAAAAGCTTTTCACTGTACCTCGGTACACGTGACAATAAACTAAACTGAACAGTCTGATCAAGGTTCTTAATCCTTTTCTCCAACGATGCTGAGTTACTCCAGCATTTTGTGTCTATCTTCGGTGTAAGCCAGCATCTGCAGTTCCATTCTAAACATGAACTAAACATTGTTCAATTGGTGGTAGACAAAAATGCTGGAGAAACTCAGCGGGTGCAGCAGCATCTATGGAGCGAAGGAAATAGGCGACGTTTCGGACGGAACCCTTCTTCAGACTCCATTGTTCAATTGCTGGTGGCATTAGACTGCAATAGTATTGTGTTTACATTTGGTTCCTCTTCCTAGTGGACGTTGGAATTTCTGGGAAGTGGGTCCAGAGAAGAGCTGCGAGAATAATTCTTAGACAATAGACAATAGGTGCAGGAGTAGGCCATTCGGCCCTTCGAGCCAGCATCACCATTCGATGTGATCATGGCTGATCAACCACAATCAGTACCCCGTTCCTGCCTTCTCCCCATATCCCCTGACTCCGCTATCTTTAAGTAAGTAAGTAAGTAAGTTTATTGGCCAAGTATTCACATACAAGGAATTTGCCTTGGTGCTCCGCCCACAAGTAACAACATGACATACAGTGACAGTTACGAATGACTCCGAAAACACTAAACATTAATAATAATAAAACATTAATGATAAAACACCATTGATCAACCATTGATGTGAACCAACAAAAAGAGCCCTATCTAGCTCTCTCTTGAAAGTATCCAGAGAACCGGCCTCCACCGCCCTCTGAGGCAGAGAATTCCACACACTCACCACTCTCTGTGAGAAAAAGTGTTTCCTCATCTCCGTTCTAAATGGCTTACCCCTTATTCTTAAACTGTGTGTGGCCCCTGGTTCTGGACTCCCCCAACATCGGGAACATGTTTCCTGCCTCTAGCGTGTCCAAACCCTTAGTAATGTTTCAATAAGATTCCCCCTCATTTTTCTATATCCATGTACCCGTCCAAATGCTTTTTAAATGTTGTTTTAATATGGTTTAAAATTGTTTTAAAAATATCTACCTCATTGAAGACCCTCAGACTATCTTAAATTGGACTTTACTGGACTTTATGGGGCATGGGGTGAGGAAGGGGAGATAGATCAGCCATGGTTGAATAGCAGAATAGACTTGATGGGCCGAATGGCCTAATTCTGTTCCTATCGCTTATGATCTTATGATCTTATCTTGCACTAGATGTTAATCCCTTTATCCAGTATCTGTACACTTTGGACGGCACGATTGTAATCATGTATAGTCTTTCTGCTGACTGGATAGCACACAAGAAAAGTTTTTCACAATACACAATAAACTAAACTAAACTAAACTGAATTAAAGTAATCTAAAATACACAAAACTCCAGAACCAGGGGCCACACAGTTTAAGAATAAGGGGTAAAGCCATTTAAAACGGAGACGAGGAAACACTTTTTCTCACAGAGAGTTGTGAGTCTGTGGAATTCTCTGCCTCAGTGGGCGGTGGTGGCAGGTTCTCTGGATGCTTTCAAGAGATAGAAACATAGAAAATAGGTGCAGGAGTAGGCCATTCGGCCCCTCGAGCCTGCACCGCCGTTCAATATGATCATGGCTGATCATCCAAATCAATATCCCATACCTGCTTTCTCTCCATACCCCCTGATACCTTTAGCCACAAGGGCCACATCTAGATAGGGCTCTTAAAAATAGCGGAGTCAGGGTATATGGGGAGAAGGCAGGAACGGGGTACTGATTGTGGATGATCAGCCATGATCACATTGAATGGCGGTGCTGCCTCAAAGGGCCGAATGGCCTACTCCTGCACCTATTGTCTATTATCTATTGTCTATAAACTAATCTAAACTATACTGAACTAAATTAAACTAAACTAATCGAAACTAGACGAAACTGAACTAACCTAGCTTAACCTAGCCTTGTAATGTAGCGATTGTAAATTCTTTGTTTTTAAGATGGAACTGCAGATGCTGGAAAATCGAAGGTAGACAAAAATGCTGGAACTCAGCGGGTGCAGCAGCATCTATGGAGCGAAGGAAATAGGCAACGTTTCGGGCTGAAGCCCTTCGTCAGGAGTAAATTCTTTGATTGCCTGGTTGTTTTGTTTAAAAGACACTTGGACAGGTTCATGGATGGGAAAGGTTTGGAATGGGATTTGGGGCAAACACGGGAAAACCAGGATTAAGGGAAACAGGCCCTTCGGCCCAACTCTCTCATGCCAACCAAGATGGGGCATCTCAGATGGCATGATGGAGTTGGGCCGAAGGGCCTCTTTCCATGCTGTACGGCTGCACAAATGCTTCATGAAGAATTCCAAGTGCCTTTCCAGAAAACACACAGCCTGCCTGTTCGCCACCTTAAGATTGCCCGAGGTGTTCAGAGAGGAATTTTCCAAAATATGTTTTCCCTTTCAAGTCCCCCAGGGTCCCGTCTTGTGTTATTCCAGGTGGTCTTTATCTCCCCATCAATTTTCACTTATGCACGTTAAGCATGTATTTATTTTAATTAACATTACGGCCAAATCCAGAAGTGAAAGCAAGTCAATTTGGAAACCAGCCGAATCGAACAATATAAATAAGTTAAATCAGCCGTGTCTGGGATTCGATAAGAAATGTCAATTATTCTCAGCTCTGGGTAAATCACAAGTAGAGATTGCATTTTTCGGTCACCCACTACACATTTGCAGTAATTAATTTATATTTTCTTCAGTTTAGTTCAGTTTAGAGATACAGACCCTTTGGCCCACTGAGTCCGTGCCGACCAGCGATCCCCCCGTACACCAGCACTATCCTGCACACTAGAGGGGCAATTTACACAAGGCAAGCAACCTACAAACCTGTACGTCTTTGGGATGTGGGAGGAAGCCGGAGCAGTCGGAGACAACCCACGCAGCCATCAGGAGAACGTACAAACTCCGTACAGACAGCAACTGTAGTCAGCAGTGAACCCGGGTCTCTGAAGGGCGTAAAGGGCCAGTCCCACCAGCATGCGATTGCATGCGTCTAGCGCGACCAAACGTGGTCGCTTGAGGCGTACGGGCCGCGCGGGGCCGGTCCCATTTCGAAGCGCGGAGGCGTATGGAGTTGTGCACGGCTGGTCCCGACATCGTGCGGGGCTCTGAAAATCCCGCACTGTCCGAAAATTCTGCGCGCCAACGGCCTGTCGGCCCTCGGGCGCATTGAGGGCGTACGCAGCGTCTCAACGGCGTACGCCTAGCGCGTGTCATTGCATGATGACGTCACCGCCCGACGCCGTGCGACGTCCAAATTCAGTCGGCCCGCCTCCTGCCCAGCTGATTGGTGAGTATGACGTAAATTGCCTCACCCGCGAACTTACCGCGAACTTAGCGCGTACTTACCGTGTACTTAGCGCGAACTCCGCTTCTGTTTGGTCGCGCTAGACGCATGCAATCGCATGCTAGTGGGACAGGCCCTTAAGGCAGCAACTCTACCACTGCGCCGCTCGAAATGTATTTATCCGTTCAGGACCTTAAAGTAGCACATCATTCTGAAGAGACATTTAGGCAGGTCCATGGATAGGACCGGTTTAGAGGGAAAGTTGGGCAATCGCAGGCAGGTGGGACTAGTGTCGCTGGGACAGGTTGGCCGGCATGGCCAACTCGGGCCGAAGGGCCTGTTTCCACGCTGTATCACTCTATGACTCAATCTCAGGGACACTGCGAACATAGTACAGTACAGCACAACACAGACATGATGCCAAGATCCACTCTCTTGGTTTGGTTAAGATATGCAGTGTGGAAACAGGCCCTTCAGTCCACTGAGTCCATGCCGACCATCGATCACGTGTTCACATTTGTCCTCTGTTATCCTTATCTATCCATATGTTTCCCTATAAAATTCTTAAGGGGTTGGACAGGTTAGATGCAGGAAAAATGTTCCCGATGTTGGGGGAGTCCAGAACCTGGGGGTCACACAGTTTAAGAATAAGGGGCAGGCCATTTAGAACGGAGACGAGGAAAAACTTTTCCACCCAGAGAGTTGTGAGTCTGTGGAATTCTCCGCCACAGAAGGCAGTGGAGGCCAAATCACTGGATGTTTTCAAGAGAGAGAGTTAGATTTAGCTCTTAGGGCTAACGGAATCAAGGGATATGGGGAGAAGGCAGGAACGGGGTACTGATTGGGGATGATCAGCCACGATCACACTGAATGGCGGTGCTGGCTCGAAGGGCCGAATGGCCTACTCCTGCACCTATTGTCTATTGTCTATTGACCAGGGAAGAACAGTTCCCAAGACATCTCTGACAGGAGACAACCGGATCCTGGTGTGTGGACAGGACAGGTTTACAGGGACAAGGGCCAAACGCAGGCAAGTAGGACTGGTGTAGCTGGGACATGTTGGTCGGTGTGGGCAAGTTGGGCCGAGGGGCCTGTTTCCACACTGTATCACTCCATGAGTCTATAAGACCACCCATTCCCTTTAGTATCATGGTAGAGGGGTTGTTGAAGACAGTGAACAACACCAATTAGGAGCAAACGCCAGAGATCCGGGTTCGATCCTGACTACGGGCGCTGTCTCCCCGTGTACGTTCTCCCCGTGACCTGCGTGGGTTTTCTCCGGGCTCTCCAGTTTCCTCCCACACTACAAACACATACAGGTGTGTAGGTTAATTGGCTTGGTGTAAGTGTAAACTGTCCCTAGTGTGTGTGTGTGGGATAGTTTTTGCCCCTGTCCCACTTAGGAAACCTGAACGGAAACCTCTGGAGACTTTGCGCCCCCACCCAAGGTTTCCGTGCGGTTCCCGGAGGTTGCAGGTGGTTGCGGGAGGTTGCAGGTAGTGGAAGCAGGTAGGGAGACTGACCAAAAACCTCCGGGAACCTCCGGGAACCGCACGGAAACCTTGGGTGGGGCGCAAAGACTCCAGAGGTTTCCGTTCAGGTTTCATAAGTGGGACAGGGGCATTAATGTGCGGGTGATCGCTAGCCTGAGCAGACCCGTTGGGCCGAAGGGCCTGTTTTCGCGATGTATCTTTGAACGGAACTAAACTAAGATTGCCAAAAAGAAAATCCTGACTAGGATGGAGGCTGAGGAGTTAGTAATCACCTGCATCTCCTCCAACCTCATCTACTGCATCCGCTGTTCCAGGTGTCAACTTCTCTACATCGGCGACACCAAGCGCAGGCTTGGCGATCGTTTCGCCCAACACCTCCGCTCAAGTCGCACTAGCCGACCTGATCTCCCGGTGGCCCAGCACTTCAACGCCCCCTCCCATTCCCAATCCGACCTTTCTGTCCTGGGCCTCCTCCATGGCCAGAGTGAGGCCCAGCGCAAATTGGAGGAGCAGCACCCCATATTTCGCTTGGGTAGTTTACACCCCAGCGGTATGAACATTGACTTCTCCAATTTCAGGTGGTCCCTGGTTTCTCCTTCCTTCCCCTCCCCTTCCCAGCTCTCCCACAGCCCACTGTCTCCGCCTCTTCCTTTCTTTTCCCCGGCATCAGTCTGAAGAAGGGTCGCGAACAAAAACGTCGCCTATTCCTTCTCTCCATAGATGCTGCCTCACCCCAGCTGAGTTTCTCCAGCATTTTTTTCTACCTTCGATTTTCAAGTTCAAGTGAGTTTATTGTCATGTGTCCCTGATAGGACAATGAAATTCTTGCTTTGCTTCAGCACAACAGAACATAGTAGGCATTGACTACAGAACAGATCAGTGTGTCCATATACCATTATATAAATATATACACACATGAATAAATATACTGATAAAGTGCAAATAAACAGATAATGGGCTATTAATGTTCAGAGTTTTGTCCGAGTCAAGTTTAATAGCCTGATGGCTGTGGGGAAGTAGCTATTCCTGAACCTGGTCGTTGCAGTCTTCAGGCTCCTGTACCTTCTACCTGAAGGTAGCAGGGAGATGAGTGTGTGGCCAGGATGGTGTGGGTCTTTGATGATGCTGCCAGCCTTTTTGAGGCAGCGACTGCGATAAATCCCCCTCGATGGAAGGGAGGTCAGAGCCGATGATGGACTGGGCAGTGTTTACTACTCTTTGTAGTCTTTTCCTCTCCAGGGCGCTCAAGTTGCCGAACCAAGCCACGATGCAACCGGTCAGCATGCTCTCTACTGTGCACCTGTAGAAGTTAGAGAGAGTCCTCCTTGACCATTCGGCCCATCAAGTCCACTCCGCCATTCAATCAAGGCCGAACTATCTCTCCCTCCTAACCCCATTCCCCTGCCTTCTCCCCATTCTTCTTCTTCGGCCCCCTTCGGTTGTGGCTGACCATGGGTGTCTCCAGGGTTGGAGGACGCCTGTGCGTGACTTTGTTTAACGTGGGGAGACTGGTGCACAGACAGCCACCCCACGTGGGGTCCTTGACAGATCTGGGTCAGGATCCAGTGGCATGGAGTCCAAGACGACCGGAGACCCTTTTCTGCCGCAGCCTTCATCCGCCTTCCCAGCCGTTGTGATGTTAGCTCCACTAAGGTCAGCCATCGTCCTCCGCCTGTTCCACCGTTGAGGTCTTGGTTGGATTGCTCTTTGTCAGAGACCTCCTCCCCCTCGACCTTACCGCCATGGGTGGCCCTACCAGGAGCACAGCTCCAGACGGCATCGCTCTCAGGATCTCAGGTCCACACAAGCTGATACTGCCAGCCTTTTTGAGGCAGCGACTGCGATAGATCCCCTCGATGGAAGGGAGGTCAGAGCCGATGATGGACTGGGCAGAGTTTACTACTTTTTGTAGTCTTTTCCTCTCCAGGGCGCTCAAGTTGCCGAACCAAGCCTTTTTCCAGCATTCTTTCTTAAAACATATCCTTCAAATCTCTGTTCATATATTAGAGAATGCACGATTTCTAAATCAAATTACATATGGAATCTACAGCGCGCGGGAGTGAACCATTAAGTATCTGCTACAAAATGAACGATGCCTAGAGGCACAGAGAACCAGGCTGCATGCATCTCAGATGGAAATGAGAGATCAGTTTAATGAACCTGTGGTTAATAATTTTAAAACCCAATGGGACTCGGGGAATGTAACAAAAATTGTATTTATAATAATTGATAACTAATCGGACCACTGATCACCCCCTTCCCTCTCTCAGCATAAGATCATAAATGATTAGGCCATTCGGCCCATCAAGTCTCCTCCGCCATTCAATCATAGAAACATAGAAAATAGGTGCAGGAGTAGGCCATTCGGCCCTTCGAGCCTGCACCGCCATTCAATATGATCATGGCTGATCATCCAACTCAGTATCCTGTACCTGCCTTCTCTCCATACCCCCTGATCCCTTTCACCACAAGGGCCACATCTAACTCCCTCTTAAATTTAGCCAATGAACTGGCCTCAACTACCTTCTGTGGCAGCGAATTCCACAGATTCACCACTCTCTGTGTGGAAAAAAAAATTCTCATCTCGGCCCTAAAAGATTTCCCCCATATCCTTAAACTGTGTGACCTCTTGTTCTGGACTTCCCCAACATCGGGAACAATCTTCCTGCATCTAGCCCATCCAACCCCTTAAGAATGTTGTAAGTTTAATCATGGCTGATCTATCTCTCCCTCCTAACCCCATTCTCCTGCCTTCTCACCATAACGTCTGACACCCGCACTAATCAAGGATCTTTCCATCTCTGCCTTAAAGATCTCCACTGACCTGGCCTCCACAGCCTTAGGTGGCAAAGAATTCCAGAGATTCTTATCAAGAGATATGGGGAGAAGGCAGGCACGGGTTATTGATTGGGGACGATCAGCCATGATCACAATGAATGGCGGTGCTGGCTCGAAGGGCCAAATGGCCTCCTCCTGGACCTATTTTATATGTTTCTATGTTTCTATGTTAGATTCACCACCCTCTGACTTAAGAAATTCCTCCTCATCTCCCACCTAAAAGAACATCCTTTAATTCTGAGGCTGTGACCTCTAGTCCTAGATTCTCCCACTAGTGGAAATATCCTCTCCACATCCACTCTAAACCAAGCCTTTCACTATTCTGTACGTTTCAATGAGGTCCCCCCCTCATTCTTCTAAACTCCAGCGAGTACAGGCCCAGTGCCGACAAACGCTCATCACATGTTAACCCACTCATTCCTGGGATCGTCTGGTAAACCTCCTCTGGACCCTCTCCAGAGCCAGCACATCCTTCCTCACATATGGGGCCGAAAATTGCTCACAATATTCCTAATGCGGCCTGACCAGCGCCTTATATAGAGCCTCAGCATTACATCCCTGTTTTTGTATACAAGCCCTCTTGAAATAAATGTAATGAGGCATACCCCTCCCCATCGAATACCTCCTCTGCCACCAACTTTGACCCACTAATATAAGAAATTAAAGGCCCAGGAACCAAGGAGATTACAAACAATGGTGGACACTGCCCAGACCATCACATAGAAACAGAGAAAATAGGTGCAGGAGTAGGCCATTCGGCCCTTCGAGCCAGCACCGCCAATCATGGCTGATCCTCCAACTCAGTATCCTGTACCTGCCTTCTCTCCATACCCCCTGATCCCTCTAGCCACAAGGGCCACATCTAACTCCCTCTTAAATATAGCCAATGAACTGTGGCCTCAACTGCCTTCTGTGGCAGCGAATTCCACAGATTCACCACTCTCTGTGTGAAACAAAAATTCTCATCTCAGTCCTACAAGACTTCCCCCTTATCCTCAAACTGTGACCACTTGTCCTGGACTTCCCCAACATCGGGAACAATCTTCCTGCATCTAGCCTGTCCAACCCCTTAAGAATTTTGTAAGTTTCTATAAGATCCCCCCTCAATCTTCTAATTTCTAGCAAGTACAAGCCGAGTCTATCCAGTCTTTCTTCATATGAAAGTCCTGCAGGAATCAGTCCGGTGAACCTTCTCTGTACTCCCTCTATGGCAAGAATGTCTTTCCTCAGATTAGGAGACCCAAACTGTACGCAATACTCCAGGTGTGGTCTCACCAAGACCCTGTACAACTGCAGTAGAACCACCCTGCTCCTATACTCAAATCCTTTTGCTGTGAATGCTAACATACCATTCGCTTTCTTCACTGCCTGCTGTGTCCGTCAGTCCTTCTTGGCGTACACGATCTCCCTGTTGCAATACATTTCAACTCCCCCTCCCATTCCCACACTGACCTTTCAGTCCTGGGCCTCCTCCACTGTCAGAGTGAGGCCCAGCCCAAATTGGAGGAACAGCACCTCATATTTCGCTTGGGCAGCCTACACCCCAACGGTATGAACATCGACTTCTCTCATTACAAGTAACCCTTGCTTTCCCTCTCTCTCCGCACCTCCCCCACCCTAGTCATCCTGCTAGTTCCACTGTTCGCATCCATACGTCACCTCTTCCACAGCCAACAATGGACCATTGTGGACTCCTTGCTCATCAGTGCCGGCTCTGATTTGTCATATCTCTGTGTCTTCCTCTCCCCAGACTCTCAGTCCGAAGAAGGGTCTCGACCCGTAACGTCACCCATTCCTTTTTCTCCAGAGATGCTGCCTGACTGAGTAACTCCAGCACCTTGTGTCTATCTATGGGGTTCTGCCCTCCCCACCATCGAAGGGATCTACAGGAGTCGCTGCCTCAAAGAGTCGCTGCCAGATTCATCGGGGACCCACACCACCCTGGCCACGCTCTCATTTCACCCCTGAAGGTACAGGAGCCTGAAAACTATAACGTCCAGGTTCAGAAACAGCTTCTTCCCTGCAGCCATCAGGCTATTAAACACGACAAACACCAACTTAACTTAGAGCTACAAACTGTCTTGGTTCAGTTTAGTTTATTGTCACGTGTATCGAGGTACCGTGAAAAGCTTTAGTTACGTGCTAACCAGTTAGCGGAAAGACAATACATGGTTACAATCGAGCCGTCCACAGAGTACAGATACACGATAAAGGGAATAAGGTGCACAACAAGCTCAGTAAAGTCAGATCAAAAGAAAGTCCAAAGGTCCGAGTTTACAAGGTTAATTCCCGGGATGGCGGGACTGTCATATGGTGAGAGAATGGAGCGGCTGGGCTTGTACACTCTGGAGTTTAGAAGGATGAGAGGGAATATATCATTGAAACATATAAGATTGTTAAGGGCTTGGACACGCTAGAGGCAGGAAACATGTTCCCGATGTTGGGGGAGTCCAGAACCAGGGGCCACACCATTTAAGAATAAGGCCATTTAGAACGGCGCGAGGAAACACTTTTTCTCACAGAGAGTTGTGTATCTGTGGAATTCTCTGCCTCAGAGGGAGGTGAAGGCAGGTTCTCTGGATGCTTTCAAGAGAGAGCTAGATAGGGCTCTTAAAGGTAGCAGAGTCAGGGGATATGGGGAGAAGGCAGGAACGGGGTACTGATTGGGGATGATCAGCCATGATCACATTGAATGGCGGTGCTGGCTCGAAGGGCCGAATGGCCTACTCCTGCACCTATTGTCTGTTGTCTATTGTCTCCTATGAGGTAGATAGTAGTTCAGGACTGCTCTCTAGTTGTGGTAGGATGCACGACCTCTAATATTTCACCCTCTAATTATTTTAATTAATTGAACGTGTTTTCTTATATTATCTATGAGTACTGTGCAGACAAACCTGCTTTGTGGCTGCAAATAACCATTTCATTCACGACCTATGTATCACCCTCTCCCCTTGACATCAGTCTGAAGAAGGGTCTCGACCCGAAACGTCGCCCATTCCTTCTCTCCAGAGAGGCTGCCTGTCCCGCTGAGTCACTCCAGCATTTTGCGTCCATCTTTTTCAGCCAGAGAGTTGTGAATCTGTGGAATTCTCTGCCACAGAAGGGAGAGTTAAGGGCCTGTCCCACTTGCATGCGTTTAGCGCGACCAAACGGAAGCGAAGTTCACGCGAAGTTCACGCTAAGTTCACGCTAAGTACACGCTAAGTTCGCGCTAAGTTCGGCGTGACGTCATTTGCGTCATGCTCACCAATCAGCTGGGCAGGAGGCGGGCCGACTGAATTTGGGCGTCGCACATCGTCAGGCGGTGACGTCATCGCGCAACGACACGCCGGGGGGTGACGTCATCGCGCAACGTCACGCCGGGCGGTCACGTCATCGCTCAACGCCACGCGCTAGGCATACGCCGTCAAGACGCTGCGTACAACCGCAATGCGCCTGCGTGCCGAGAGGCCATTGGCGCACAAAGATTTCGGCCACTGCCAGAATTTCGGAGCCCCGCGCGATGTCAGGACCAGCCCCGCACAACTCCGCGCTTCTAAGTGGGACCGTGCCCGTATGCCTCAAGCGACCACGAGGTTGCGTAATTTACGAGCCAAGGTCGCGTAAGTGGGACAGGCCCTTTAGATTTAGCTCTTAGGGCTAATGGAATCAAGGGATATGCGGAGAAAGCAGGAACGGGGTACTGATTGTGGATGATCAGCCTGATCATATTGAATGGTGGTGCTGGCTCGAAGGGCCGAATGGCCTACTCCTGCACCTACTATCTATGTTTCTATGCGTAAGGAGGAATTGCAGATGCTGGTTCAAACCAAAGATAGACACAAAAAGCTGGAGTAACTCAGCGGGACAGGCAGCATCTCTGCAGAGAGGAAATGGGTGAAGTTTTGGGTCGAGTCCAAAGAAGGGTCTCGACCCATTCCTTCCCTCCAGAGATGCTGCCTGTCCCGCTGAGTTACTCCAGCTTTTTGTGTCTATCTTCTTAGGTTTCTATGTTTTCTATCTTCGGTTTAAATCTACACCTGCAGTTCCTTCGTACACAATTGAGTACATTTGTCTCTCCATGGGCCTGTCCCACTTAGGCGGATTTTTTTAGGCAACTACAGGCGACTAGTTTGCCGCCACATGTTCGCCGTGAGTCGTCTCCTCAGTCGCGCAAAAATCCGTAGCGTCTTTCTGGTCGCCGTGAAATTTTTGTTGAAAATATTTTCGCCGACAATGGGTTTGACGCCAACGAGCGTAGCTTGACTTCTCCTGACGTGGGAGCTGTCGTAGGTTGTCACCAGGATGACGAAGGTTGTCGCCGGTTTTCGGCGACCTGCTACGACCATGACAGTCGCTGGCAGTTGCCTAAAAAATGGCCATGTGGGACAGGCCCATTACTCTTGAAGTGGCCTACAGCAGTGCTGAGAACTCTGTACTCTGGACTTTGGAAGGGGTAGGATAGGGACCCACAGTCCCATTTATATCGAAGGGTCAAGAACTTCAAATTCCTGGGCGTGCATATTTCTGAAGATCTTTCCTGGTCCCAGGATATAGAAACATAGAAACATAGAAATTAGGTGCAGGAGTAGGCCATTCGGCCCTTCGAGCCTGCACCGCCATTCAATATGATCATGGCTGATCATCCAACTCAGTATCCCGTACCTGCCTTCTCTCCATACCCTCTGATCCCCTTAGCCACAAGGGCCACATCTAACTCCCTCTTAAATATAGCCAATGAACTGGCCTCGACTACCCTCTGTGGCAGGGAGTTCCAGAGATTCACCACTCTCTGTGTGAAAAAAGTTCTTCTCATCTCGGTTTTAAAAGATTTCCCCCTTATCCTTAAGCTGTGACCCCTTGTCCTGGACTTCCCCAACATCGGGAGCAATCTTCCTGCATCTAGCCTGTCCAACCCCTTAAGAATTTTGTAAGTTTCTATAAGATCCCCTCTCAATCTCCTAAATTCTAGAGAGTATAAACCAAGTCTATCCAGTCTTTCTTCATAAGACAGTCCTGACATCCCAGGAATCAGTCTGGTGAACCTTCTCTGCACTCCCTCTATGGCAATAATGTCCTTCCTCAGATTTGGAGACCAAAACTGTACGCAATACTCCAGGTGTGGTCTCACCAAGACCCTGTACAACTGCAGTAGAACCTCCCTGCTCCTATACTCAAATCCTTTTGCTATGAAAGCTAACATACCATTCGCTTTCTTCACTGCCTGCTGCACCTGCATGCCCACTTTCAATGACTGGTGTACCATGACACCCAGGTCTCGTTGCATCTCCCCTTTTCCTAGTCGGCCACCATTTAGATAATAATGCAGTTGAAAGCTCATCAGCGCCTCTACTTCCTGAGAAGATTACGGAGAGTCGGTTTGTCAAGGAGGACTCTCTCTAACTTCTACAGGTGCACAGTAGAGAGCATGCTGACCGGTTGCATCGTGGCTTGGTTCGGCAACTTGAGCGCCCTGGAGAGGAAAAGACTGCAGAAAATTGTGACCACTGCCCAGTCCATCATCGGCTCTGACCTCCCCACCATCGAGGAAGGGATCTATCGCAGTCGCTGCCTCAAGACCTCAAAATCACACCTGGAGTATTGCGTACAGTTTTGGTCTCCTAATCTGAGGAAAGACATTCTTGCCAAAGAGAGAGTGGCTAAAGGGACCAGGGGATATGGAGAGAAGGCAGGTACAGGATACTGAGTTGGATGATCAGCCATGATCATATTGAATGGCGGTGCAGGCTCGAAGGGCCGAATGGCCTCCTCCTGCACCTATTTCTATGTTTCTATGTTTCTAAAAGGGCTGCCAACATCATCAAAGACCCACACCATCCTGGCCACACGCTCATCTCCCCACTACCTTCAGGAAGAAGGTACAGGAGCCTGAAATCTGCAACATCCAGGTTCAGGAATAGTCACTTCCCCACAGACATCAGACTACTAAATACGACATGAAACAAACTCTGAACAATAACAGTCTATTGTACTTTACCTGTTTATTTATTGTGTATATATACGGTCTATGGTAGATAGACACACTGAACTATTATCTCCCGTTCTGTATTATGTTTACATATTCTGCTGTGCTGCAGCAAGCAAGAATGTCATTGTCCTATCTGGGACACATGATAATAAAACACTATTGACTCTTGACTGGATCTTCCTCATTGCTCTATCTATTGTACTTGAGTTTGACTTGACAGTATTTATCAATGGCAGTATCTGATCCGTTTGGATAGCATGTAAATCCAAAGCTTGTGTGGACCTGAGATCCTGAGAGCGATGCCGTCTGGAGCTGTGCTCTTGGTAGGGCCACCCATGGCGGTAAGGTCGAGGGGGAGGAGGTCTCTGACAAAGAGCAATCCAACCAAGACCTCAACGGTAGAACAGGCGGAGGACGATGGCTGACCTTAGTGGAGCTAACGTCACAACGGCTGGGAAGGCGGATGAAGGCTGCGGCAGAAAAGGATCTCCGGTCGTCTTGGACTTCATGCCACTGGATCCTGACCCAGATCTGTCAAGGACCCCACGTGGGGTTGGCTGTCTGTGCGCCAGTCTCCCCACGTTAAACAAAGTCACGCGCAACCCTGGAGACACCCATTGGTCAGCCATGACCGAGGGGGGCCAAAACGGTGGTCTTATAGAGTCATAACATGATACAGCGTGGAAACAGGCCCTTCAGTCCAACTTGCCCCCACCGACCCACATGCCCCATCCACAGTAGTCCCAGCTACTGTGTTTGCCCATATCCCTCCAAACCTGTCCTATCCATGTAGCTGGCTTCCAAGATGTCTTCCATAAGAGATGTAATGCCTGATGATTTGGGATCTCTTTGTAATTGTAAGGGGAAAGATGCTGATATTGGTTTACACAGGGACCTGAACCATCCTACCACATCCAGAGAGCAGTCCTGAACTATCATCTACCACATTGGTGACCCTCGGACTATCCTTGTAAGACAAAAAATGCTGGAGAAACTCAGCGGGTGAGGCAGCATCTGTGGAGAGTCTCACGTTCAAGTTCAAGTTCGAGTTTATTGTCATGTGTCCCTGATTGGACAATGAAATTCTTGCTTTGCTTCAGCACAACAGAACATAGTAGGCATTGACTACAGAACAGATCAGTGTGTCCATATACCATTATATAAATATATACACACATGAGTAAATAAACTGATAAAGTGCAAATAAACAGATAATCAGAGTTTTGTCTGAGCCAGGTTTAATAGCCTGATGGCTGTGGGGAAGTAGCTATTCCTGAACCTGGTTGTTGCAGTCTTCAGGCTCCTGTACCTTCTACCTGAAGGTAGCAGGGAGATGAGTGTGTGGCCAGGATGGTGTGGGTCCTTGATGATACTGCCAGCCTTTTTGAGGCAGCGACTGCGGTAGATCCCCTCGATGGAAGGGAGGTCAGAGCCGATGATGGACTGGGCAGTGTTTACTACTTTTTGTAGTCTTTTCCTCTCCAGGGCGCTCAAGTTGCCGAACCAAGCCACGATGCAACCGGTCAGCATGCTTCAGACTGATGTAGGTGGGGGGGGGGAAGAAAGGAAGAGGCGGAGACAGTGGGCTTTGTGGGAGAGCTGGGAAGGGGGAGGGGAAGGAGGGAGAAAGCACGGGCCATCTAAAATTGGAGAAGTCAATGTTCATACGGCTGGGGTGCAAACTACCTAAGGGAAATATGAGGTGCTGCTCCTCCAATTTGCGCTGGGCCTCACTCTGGCCATGGAGGAGGCACAGGACAGAGAGGTCAGATTGAGAATGGGAGGGGGAGTTGAAGCGCTGAGCAAGCGGGAGATCAGGCTGGCTAATGCTAACTGAGCTGAGGTGTTGGGCGAAGCGGTCTATCCTTGATTGGACTTTGCTGGCTTCACCTTGCACTAAACGTTATTCCCTTATCATGTATCTGTACACTGTAAACAGCCAGATTGCAATCATGTGTTATCTTTCTGCTGACTGGTTAGCATGCAACATAAGCTTTTCACTGTACCTCGGTACACGTGACAATAAACCAGGAAGCGAGCGGGCAAGATCATCTCTGACCCCTCTCACCCTGGCCACAAACTCTTTGAATCACTTCCCTCTGGAAGGCGACTCCGGACTGTCAAAGCTGCCACAGCCAGACATAAAAACAGCGTTTTTATCCACGAGTAGTTGCTCTACTCAACAGCCAAAAATCTGTGGCCTCCCTTTGATCTGGTATTTTGTTGGTTCACATGCTTGATCAACGGTGTTTTATCATTAATGTTTTATTATTATTAATGTTTAGTGTTTTCTGAGATTCGTAACTGTCACTGTATGTCATGTTGTTACTTGTGGGCGGAGCACCAAGGCAAATTCCTTGTATGTGAATACATGGCCAATAAACTTAATGCCCCTGTCCCACTTAGGAAACCTGAACGGAAACCTCTGGAGACTTTGTGCCCCACCCAAGGTTTCCGTGCGGTTCCCGGAGGTTTTTGTCAGTCTCCCTACCTGCTTCCACTACCTGCAACCTCCGGCAACCACCTGCAACCTCCGGGAACCGCACGGAAACCTTGGGTGGGGCGCAAAGTCTCCAGAGGTTTCCGTTCAGGTTTCCTAAGTGGGACAGGGGCATACTTACTATAAAACCATATCCATGTACCTGTCTAATTGCTTCTTAAACGTTGCGATGTCTTATCATCTTGTGATCTATGAACTTATTCCATTCCCTGAAGGGGAGGTGACGTTGGAGCAGGGAAACGCTCTAAGAAGAGTGAAGCTACAAGTATATATTAGCCCCTGAAGGGAATGAGAGATGTTAATCTAACAAGAACAACCTACATCATTCAGTGCCGACTGGCTGCATTCCTTGGATGACATTAGCATAGCCTCATCATGTTCCCTACCCCATATGATCATTTCTGTTGGACCTTACACCCATTAATCCTGTTCTTCATCATTCATTCAGTCATCCTTCCCTGTCTTTCAGTCATGTGCAAGGATTACAGCGTTAAGGGCCTGTCCCACTTGCATGTAATTGCATGCGTCTAGCGCGACCAAACGGAAGCGGTGTTCGCGCTAAGTTCCCGCTAAGTACGCGGTAAGTACATGCTAAGGACATACTAAGTTCACGTTAAGTACGCGGTAAGTACACGCTAAGGACATACTAAGTTCGCGCTAAGTATGCGGTAAGTACATGCTAAGTACATGCTAAGTACACGCTAAGTTCGCGCGTGACGTAATTTGCGTGATACTCACCAATCAGCTGGGCAGGAGGTGGGCCGACTGAATTTGGGCGTCGCACGGCGTCGGGCAGTGACGTCATCACGCAACGCCTCGCGCTAGACGTACGCCGTCGAGACGCTGCGTACGCCCTCAATGCGTCTGCGGGCTGACAGGCCGTTGGCGCGCAAAGTTTTCGGACAGTGCGGGATTTTCGGAGCCAATTTCGGGACCAGCCCCGCACAACTCCATACGCCTCCGCGCTTGGAAGTGGGACCGGCCCCGCGCGGCCCGTACACCTCAAGCGACCAGGTTTGGTCGCGCCAGACGCATGCAATCGCATGCTGGTGGGACAGGCCCCTTTACTGATCCCTGCACATTTTAAAGGTAGACAAAAATGCTGGGGAAACTCAGCGGGTGAGGCAGCATCTATGTCAAGGACCCCACGTGGGGTGGCTGTCTGTGCACCAGTCTCCCCACGTGAAACAAAGTCACGCACAGGCGTCCTCCATGAGAGGACAGTCGTACTCATTTCGAGTGACCACCGACGATCTCTCCCTCCCAACCCCTTCCCCCTGTAACCCCTGACACCCGCACTAATCAAGTGCCCTTGCGTTTAAGAGGAAAGTAAGCAACAGATTCATTGCTATCATGTTTTTAATATAACATCGCATCGCAAGCCACTTCATACGAGTCTTATCAAAGGCAGATTAGCGGCCATGCATGGCAGCGGGCTTTGGGAAGGTGGCCAATGCTTTCATCAAAGGAGATGGTTTTGATGAACATCTGAATCCCAACGATTTACCCTTATAGATCATTAAAGAAATACAGGCACTAAGACATCTGCAAGTACAACAGGGCAGCTCCTTCGTCAGAGAGGGAAGGAAGGTACTAATCAGTTAAGGGCCTGTTCCACTTGCTTGCGGTTGCATGCGCCTGGCGCGACCAAACGTGGTCGCTTGAGGCGTACGGGCACCGTATATGTCCGCGCGGGGCCAGTCCCACTTCGAAGCACGGAGGCGTATGGAGTTGTGCGTGGCTGGTCCCGACATCGCGCGGAGCTTCGAAAATCCAGCACTGTCAGAACATTTCGCACGCCAATGGCCTGTCGGCCCGCAGGCGTCTTGAAGGCATACGCCTAGCGCGTGGCGTGGCGTTTCGCAATGACGTCACCACCCGAAGCCGCGCGACGCCCAAATTCAGTCGGCCCGTCTCCTGCCTTCTCCCCATATCCCTTGATTCCGTTAGCCCGAAGAGCTATATCTAACCCACTTTTGAAAACATCCCGTGAATTGGCCTCCACTGCCTTCTGTGGCAGAGAATTCAGTGGCAGTGATCAGATAAATGTTGGTAGACAAAAATGCTGGAGAAACTCAGCGGGTGAGGCAGCATCTATGGTGCGAAGCATAAAGGCAACGTTTCGGGTCGAGACCCTTGGTCATGTTTATCTCCTATCTTCCACAGCGTCAGGGAGAGACCATGAGGGCAACTCCAGTCTGCTCCGTTAGACGTTAGCTACCTAACCCAGTTAGGACTAGGACCCAGAGAGTTGTGAATGTGTTGGAAAAACTCCTCAGCTGACCCACCGGCTGGGCTTTGTGTGCAGTCCAGCACCCGGGCCAACTCATCATTAACCCAGCCATGGCCCAGTCGGTCAACGAATTGCCGTCGGGAATTTGTCCCGTATTTTGACCTTTTGTCCCTTATTTGGGAGTGAGAAAGTTGGCAACACTAATGATCAGCCACGATCATATTGAATGGCGGTGCTGGCTCGAAGGGCCGAATGGCCTACTCCTGCACCTATTGTCTATATTTCCATGTTTATACGACTATAATACAAGGAACAGTAAAAACAAGGAACTACAGATGCTGGTTTACACTAAAGGACAAAGTTTTTAGTTTAGTTTAGTTTAGTTTAGAGCTACAGGGCGTAAACAGGCCCTTCAGCCCACCGAGTCCACTCCGACCAGCGATCCCCGCACACTAACACCATCCCACACACACTAGGGGCAATTTACACTCACACCAAACCAAGGTTCACCAGACTGATTCCTGGGATGTCAGGACTTTCATACCAAGAAAGACTGGATGGACTCGGCTTGTACTCGCTAGAATTTAGAAGATTGAGGGGGGATCTTATAGAAACGTACAAAATTCTTAAGCAGTTGGACAGGCTAGATGCAGGAAGATTGTTCCCGATATTGGGGAAGTCCAGAACAAGGGGTCACACAGTTTAAGGATAAAGGGGGAATCTTTTAGGACCGAGATGAGAAAAACATTTTTCACACAGAGAGTGGTGAATCTGTGGAATTCTCTGCCACAGAATGTAGTTGAGGCCACAGTTCATTGGCTATATTTAAGAGGGAGTTAGATGTGGCCCTTGTGGCTAATGGGATCAGGGGGTATGGAGAGAAGGCAGGTACAGGATACTGAGTTGGATGATCAGCCATGATCATATTGAATGGCGGTGCAGGCTATAAGGGCCGAATGGCCTACTCCTGCACCTATTGTCTATGTTTCTATGTTTCTATGTTTCTATACCAAGCCAATTAACCTTACAAACCTGCACGTCTTTGGGGTGCGGGAGGAAGCCGGAGATCTCGGACAAAACCCACGCATGTCTCGGGGATAACGTGCAAACTCCGTACAGACAGTGCCCATAGTCGCGATCGATCTACTGCTGTGCCACCATGCCATCCACTAAACCTAAATCTACCTATTAATTTATTTATTTTAAAATTTATTTTAGTCAAACAATTTATTCAACTATTAAAAAATAATATTTACACTACAATAAAACAAGCCAGAACCCACCACCATAATACAATACAAACATATATCCATAATAACCTACTATACAACTATGATGGAAATGTGTCAGCCTCGATAACAATCAGCACGGGAGCACCTCAAGGCTGCGTGCTCAGCCCCCTGCTGTACTCACTCTATACCCATGACTGCGTAGCCAACCACAGTGCGAACTCCATCATCAAGTTCGCTGACGACACCACTGTTGTGGGGCGTATCACTGATGGGGATGAGTCAGACTACAGAAGAGAGATCGAGCAACTGTCCATATGGTGCCAGCGCAATAACCTGGCCCTCAACACCAGCAAAACCAAGGAACTGATTGTGGACTTTGGAAGGAGTAGGAGGGGGACCCACAGCCCCATTTATATCAACGGCTCGATGGTTGAAAGGGTCAAGAACTTCAAATTCCTGGGCGTGCACATCTCTGAAGGTCTTTCCTGGTCCGAGAACACTAACGCAATTATCAAAAAAGCTCATCAGCGCCTCTACTTCCTGAGAAGATTACGGAGAGTCGGATTGTCAAGGAAGACTCTCTCTAACTTCTACAGGTGCACAGTAGAGAGCATGCTGACCGGTTGCATCGCGGCTTGGTTCGGCAATTTAAGCGCCCTGGAGAGGAAAAGACTACAAAAAGTAGTAAACACTGCCCAGTCCATCATCGGCTCTGACCTCCCCTCCATCGAGGGCATTTATCGCAGTCGCTGCCTCAAAAAGGCTGGCAGTATCATCAAAGACCCACACCATCCTGGCCACACGCTCATTTCCCTGCTACCTTCAGGTAGAAGGTACAGGAGCCTGAAGACTGCAACAACCAGGTTCAGGAATAGCTACTTCCCCACAGCCATCAGGCTATTAAACCTGGCTCGGACAAAACTCTGATTATTAATAACCACTTTCTGTTATTTGCACTTTACCAGTTTATTTATTCATGTGTGTATATATTTATATCATGGTATATGGACACACTGATCTGTTTTGTAGTAAATGCCTACTATGTTCTGTGTGCTGAAGCAAAGCAAGAATTTCATTGTCCTATACAGGGACACATGACAATAAACTCACTTGAACTTGAACTTGAACTTGATATAATCCTTATTGAGGATACATTCAACACCCTGCGGAGCCCAGCGGTCCCACAACTCCCTCAGGGTGCCCTTGGACAGGGCGTATTCCCTTTCTAACCCCACCCGGGGACGGACGTATCCCCGGAAAAGGGGCCGTCAGCCGGCTCGGGTAGAGCCCTCCACCGCCTGCCGCCTTGACACGCGGATGGCCAGCTTGGCCAGGCCCAGGAGCAACCCAACCAGGCAAGAACGGAACTCACTATCAAAACATGGAGGGGACCGGGGGACACAATTTTTTGTCGGCCGCGCGCGCATGCGCACACTCACACACACGCGCGCGAGGCTTCGGAGGCTCAATCCAGCGCTAAATGCAGCTCAACTCTGCCTGTCTCACCGGGTTAACCTACAGCCCTGCCTGGACTGACGGGACACCAGCGCTGCTTCTCCGCGCTGCCCATATTTCCCGCTAGCCCAGGCAGGTTAACCTGGCGGGAATGTCGCCCACCTCCCAAAACATGGGGGGGGGGACGTGGGCCCCCCCGGGTTTTCCACCCCTGCAACCAGGACATCTTCAGCCCTACCCTCTCCCCTACGCACAGGGTGTCCAAAGATGAGGATGGTGGGTGTAAAATGCAGCCAGAAGGCAAGGAGCAGCCCCTTTAGGTATTCAAACAGTGGCTGCAGCCTCACACACTCCATGTACACGTGGTACACAGACTCTTCCAGCCCGCAAACGTGGCGGGCGGCTGGCGAGTCTGTGAACCGCGAGAGAAACAGGTTGCAGGGAACACCTGGGTGCAATACCCTCCACCCCAGGTCCCCAATGTAGAGGGGGAGAATCCCTGCGTAGAGGGACCCCCACTGGGGGCCGCCCACCTAAATCTACCTTGGCGTAAGTGACCGCATTGAACCTGAACCTAAACCTTTGCTACATGGGACGATCACAGACTAAAACTAACCCGAAAACCTACCTTAGGGTCATAAGGTCAGAAGGGATAGAATAGGAGTAGAATGAGGCCATTCAGCCCATCTAGTCTACTCCGCCATTCAATCGCGGCAGTTCTATCTCTCCTTCCTAACCCCTTTCTCCTGCCTTCTCCCCATAAACCCCTGACACCTTGGTACACGGGACAAGAATGAACTAACACTAACCCTGTACCAGGCTGGGACACAGGGTGCATGTACCTGGTCAGCGGGGGGAATAGAGGAATGGAGGGATCCTTCACTCACCCAGTGGAACTCATTGCCATGTAGAGGCCATGTCGGTGGATATTTATAAGGCTGAGATAGACTGATTCTTGATTGGAACAGGTGTCAGGGGTAATGGGGAGCAGGCAGGAGAATGGGATTAGGAGACATAAATATAACCATACACAACCATATAACAATGACAGCACGGAAACAGGCCATCTCGGCCCTTCTAGTCCGTGCCGAACACTTACTCTCACCTAGTCCCATCTACCTGCACTCAGACCATAACCCTCCATTCCTTTCCCGTCCATATAC
>NW_022630308.1:0-25714 GCF_010909765.2 Amblyraja radiata
ATCAATCTTCAATCAGTTCACTTTTGTGTCACCCTTGACTTGATAATAATCTGTGTTTGAATCAGAAGATCTGATGTTCTAGCAACAAGACTACAAAATCCGTGCAGTTCTAGGGGAGTGCTGCATTGCCATTAAACTGAAGCTTTCCTGCTTCTCACAGTGAATAACAAATAGTACATGTCTCCTGGATCTGGCTGTCTGGCTCCTGGGTTTCAAAGAGCCTGCAGCGATAATGGATGTAATAGTTGATGTAAGAGTTCCAAAAATTCCTTAGATTCTTGAAAGATTCCAGAAGTTTGCAAAATGTGAGGGTTTGGCAAGACAGGCAGGTTGAGTAAAATGATTTTTATTTGGAAACAACAAACAAATAAGAGTACTCGAAAACCGCGTGCTGGGTCAGCCAAATATATAATAGCTCCTGCTACTCGGGAGGAGCGTTGTCGACTGAGGAGAAAAGCCAACGAAAACACACCCGTGATCACGTGATGGCGCCAGCCAATAATGATGGTTCGCACTTCCCCAAGCCACCACTAGGTGCCGCTACAGGACCCCCCCCCCCCCCAGAACCCGAGGTAAGGAACCGAGTGGGAGGCCGAATGAGGCACCTGGACTGATTGGAAACGAGAGGAACAGGCACAACTGACGGTACAGATGAAACTGGCGGAACAGAGCCAGCAGTCGGCAAAGTCACAGGTGAACCAGGCACAACAGGTGCAACCGGAACGGCCAGCGGCAGACCTCTATGCCGGGGTTGAGCCACCACCCGACCGGGCTATCGATATCCAGGTGGGCGGGCTTGAGGCGAGCCACCAAAACGATTTCCTCGCAAACACCGACATCCAAGAGAAAAGTCGGGATGCCGGGGCGCAACACCCGGAAAGGACCTTCATAAATCCGCTGCAGCGGAGTCCGGTGCAGGTCCCTGCGGATAAACTGTCCTTAAGCTCCGGCGGCACATATACCGGAGCAACCGTCCGGTAAATGTCCATTTCGCCACCCTCACGTTGCGCGGCGGCCAGCCCCGAATAGTCCATGTCAGGGTCCACAGACGACACGGCCAGGACCGCAGGGTGAGACAAAGCATTCGCGACCAGGTTTAGCTTTCCTGCCACATGCTGGACTTTGGTGATGAACTCCGACACGATCGCCAGGTGCCATTGTTGCTGAGCTGACCAGGGGTCGGACACCTTCGTAAAGATGAACGTCAGGGGCTTGTGGCCCATGAATGTCATGAAAGGCCTGCCCTCGAGGAAATAACGAAAATGGCGGACCGCCAAATAAAGGGCCAGGAGCTCCCACTCGACATCGCTGTAGCTTCGCTCCGGTGGTCGCAGGTGTCGGCTGAAGAATACAAGCGGCTGCCAGCGGCCGTCGATGAACTGCTCCAGAATCCCTCCGAAAGCTGTATCCGAGGCATCCACGGTGAGGGCGGTGGGAGCAGCAGCCACATGGTGGCCTTGGCCAGTGCCTACTTCGCTCCGTCGAAAGCAGCCGCGGTCTCAGCGTCCCACCCTAGGTCATATGGCTTACCTGCCAGGCACTGAAACAAAGGCCACATGATCCGGGCCACCGCCGGCATGAAGCGGTGGTGAAAATTGACCTTGCCGATGAACTCCTGCAGCCCCTTGATGGTGAGTGGCCGAGGCATTTCCCGGAAACGAGCAGGGGACGTGGCATCAGTGGCCCTCTGCATCCCAGCGTTGGTGGTAGTAGCACCACTAGCGCTTACTGCGGTCTCCGACGGGCGGCTGTGGTGCGGCGATGGCAGAGGAGGATTGGACGTCTCTGTGAGGGCACAGACACCCGGCTGATGGGTCCACCGTCCTGCTGCTTGGTGACCCACAGCTCGTCGGCCCGTTCAGCGAGCTTCAGGGGGTCGGTGAAATCTGACCTAGCGAGGAGCAGGCGGATGTCGTTGGGCATCTGCTCGAGGAAAGCCTGTTCAAACAGCAGACAGGGCTGATGGCCATCCATCAGTGCGAGCATCTCGCTCACCAGTGCAGACGGCGTGAAATCACCGAGGCTGTCCATATGTAAAAGGTTGAGCCCGAAAGTACGGAACAGCAGCGCCTTGAGGCCCTCGTACTTGCCGAATGCCGTCGGATTCTGCAGGGAAGGCAGCAACCAAGTGGCAGTCTCTTGACTGAGCGCCCAACCATGCAAAAGTATCGTGTGGCGTCCGCGACGATATTGCGGTGCTCGAATTGGGCCTCAATGTGGGTGAACCACACGTGAGGCTGTACCTCAGTGGGTGAACCACACTTGAGGCTGTACCTCAGTGGGTGAACCACACTTGAGGCTGTACCGCCCAAAAAAGGTCAGTTTCAGGGCCACCGCTTTCGCTGGGCGGGCTGGGAGTCAAGGTTTTCGGCAGCGTTCATGATCGGGATCCGAAATACGATCGGAGCGGTGGGGTCAACACTTTGGCGAGACAGGCAGGTTGAGTAAAACAATTTTTATTTGGAAACAACAAACAAATAAGAGTACTTGAAAACCGCATGCTGAGCAGCCAAGTATATAATAGCTCCTGTTACTTGGAAGGAGCGCGTCGACTGAGGAGAAAAGCCCGCGAAAACGCACGCGAGATCACGTGATGGCGACAGCCAATAACGAGGGTTCACATTTCCCCAAGCCACCAGTAGGTGCCGCTAAAGGCCTATTTCAAGAAAGGAGGGAGACAAAAAGTGATAGGACAATCAGCCTAATATCCATTGTTTGAGAAAAAAAATGCTGGAATTAATAATTAAGGAAACAGCGGCAAGGGACACAACGGGAAGGCACCGAGAACGAAGGGAGACCCAGCAGGGGGGGGGGGGGGGGGGGGGGGGGGGGAAGGATGCTGCCACCTGCAGCAGCAGGCAGAATATAGGACTGTTTAGTGAAGTTTTGTAACTTTGTTGGCGTCAGAAACGTGGCGACATTTGTGTAATGCCTTGGTGAGATCCGCTGTATGATTTTACCGGGTTGTGTGCAAAACAAAGCATTTCACTGTACCTAGGCTTGAGACAATAAAGTATCATTGAATCATTGAGATACTTGGATGATCACAATCTATTCTTCCCAACCAATTGTTCAAGCGCTTTTGATTGCAACATGCGCCTTAATGTAGTTCAACAAAGAAACTGACAAGCTACTAAAGAACTTATGTAGAATAGTTCTGCTATTTCTGGGTCTTTTAGACTTCCTGCGCGATTGGTTGACGGCATCCTACCGTGTGGTTAGTCGCCCTACTATCAACATGATTTTAACAAAAAGGAAATTTAGCAACATTTCTCTGTCAGAGGATCTTTCAATAAACTCCAGAGACCTGACTCTTTGAATATTCAAGATTAGAACTGGCTCATTTTTGAACATAATTGGAGTTGCAAAGATTATTCATTAACTGTCCCAAGTTCCCTGGTTCTCATGTCTTTCTCCATAGAATAAACAGAAGTGAAATGCTCATTGAAAATTTTACCCATCTCCTACTGCACATACATAGATGGCTGCTTTGATTTCTGAGAGGTGTTATTCTCTCTTTAGTTACCCTGTTTCACCTAATGTAAATAAAATGTCATAAGATTCTCCTCAATCTTACCTGCCAGAGGCATCATCTGCCCTTTTTTGCCCCCGCCCGCCCCCCTCCCCCCCTTGATTTCCTTCCCATGTATGCTCTTCAGTCCCCTAAAATCCCCCAGGAATACATTTGGTCTAGCTGCCCATACCTGACCCATGCTCCTTTTTCCTGACTAGAGCCTCAATTCCTTTTGTAATCCAGGCTTCATTATTCCCCCCTGCCTTACCCTTCACTCTAACAGGAACATCCATACCTTTAAATGTGTAAGAAGGAACTGCAGATGCTGGTTTAAATCAAAGATAGACGCAAAAAGCTGGAGTAACTCAGCGGGAAAGGCAGCACCTCTGGAGAGGTCTGAAGAAGGGTCTCGACCTGAAACGTCACCCATTCCTTCTCTCCAGAGATGATGCCTACCCCGCTGAGTTATTCCAGTTTTTTCTGTCTATGCATATCTTGAACTCTCACCATCACATCATTAATGTAACACATTTATTTTGATACAATTACCTGGAAAGTTAATGTTTTTTCAATGTCGACCCATTGTGCATCATCACCTGGGCATTGATCTTCACCATTCTATCTCTAATGTTCTCTGACTCCCCACCTCCGTCCACTTCCAGCCTCTTCCTAAACCTCACTTCTCAGAACAAGCTGCTGTGCATCCCTTTTGACACTCCCCCATTTGTGTCTCAGTGAAGAATTCTGATTGCATCTCAGCAGGCAAACTGGGAATTTTGTTTTACATTTAAAGAGTAATATAATGCAAGCTACATTTACTAGTAAGTCGTAAACACAAGAGCACAAGTAAATGGGAGCAGGGACTTAAATAGAAAATGCTGGAAATACTCAGCAGATCCGGCTGCTCTGTGGGAAGAAAAAGAGAGTCAACATTTCAGGCCTTCATCAGAACAGCGAAGGAGATAAAGGAAGCTTATAAAGCTGCAGGGAGGAGAGAGGAATAGGATGCCTCTAAGAAGGTAAAACTGGGGTAACCTTGGGGATAAGCTATAAACAAAATAATCCTGATTGTTGGGAATTTGATCAGTTAGAGAGTGCGAATGTCAGCAAAAGAACCTTGATAAATGAACGTGGAAGTTATGAAGTGCAGAGTGGGAGGATAAGCCCAGCTGATCCTCCGCCCCCACAGACAGAGAAAGGAAGGCAGAAAGAAAACAAGTCTTCTTCTTCTTGTGTATGGCGTGCACAGCCAATAGTAAGAAAACAAGTGAGCTAATGTTACAGATGGATCAGCGATATAGACCGAGAAAACATGTTACCTGAAGTTGTCGAATTCAATACTGAGTCCAAGCCCTGAACTCCTCTTCTGCGTCAGTTCCCCATAGCCCTCACTTCCCCAATCTTTATTTACTTCCTCTTTAAATCCAGTGTACATACATCAAGGGGGTGAAAATTCAAGGGATTCAGCACCCTCTGTGAGAGGTGCAAAGAAATAGAAATGCTGAGAAGTATTTTTCACAACAATTCAAATGAAAAGTTATCCCTTTAAAAGGGAGGTGGACAAAAATGCTGGAGAAACTCACCCGCTGAGTTTACTGTCTACCGATTTTTCCAGCATCTGCAGTTCTTAAACCTTTAAAAGGGAGGGTCTTTTGTGGGAGATGTTGTGATATTTAGTTTGGCTCAGTGACCAAGCCTGACTTTTGCAATGGTGTGTCACTTTGGTTGCTTGGTTAAATCCAGTGTAATTTAAAGTAATTCTAGCTGAAATGTCTCTGAGTTTTGTCGTAAAGATAAGTGCTTGTAATGTGTTGATTAAAGATTTGGAAATGCAGGAATTTACACTGAGGTTGATCTTGCATCTTATCGTAGTCAAATTCTGATTTAAATTATTTACAACTTATTTCAGTTTTCTCCACTTTTTTTTTTGTTTACTCTTATTTTACTCAAAGCATGGTTTTTGCTTACGTCCAGTTCCCCTGGTCTTCGTATTGCAGAGAGTTGTAGGTGTCTCCCAATCCACCACACAGTCCAGGCTCCCCACCATTGACTCCATCTACACTTCACGATGCCTCGGGAAAGCAGCTCACATAATCAAAGACCTTTCCCACCCCCATCATTCCTTCATCTTCCCGCTCCTGTTAGGCTGAACTTACAGTAGTTTTAAAGAGCGCACCACCAGACTGAGGAATAGTAATGCCCCACTGTTACCATGCTTCTGAACAGTCCTCCCATAACTTAAGGTACATTACGATTCACCGCTACACCATTACGGGCATTGGACTTTGTCTCTGGAACTTGTGCGCTACAATGCTGAGAACTCTATTCTGTACTTTGTATCTTTCCACTCACTCTCCTCTGGTAATTGAGTTTGGCTTGAATGCACTTACATAAAGTATTTCTGAATTAATCGGATAGCTTACAAAACGGTACCTTGGTGCACGAGACAATAATAAACATAAACTTAAACCTAAACCTTTCAGCAAATGCTCACCTGGACATTCTTCACATGTGGAATTGAGCAAATGGGGTCAATGACTACTCGAGACCTCCACAAGTGAGCCTGTTTTTACCAAGTATATCCACACCTGGTACTTTCCAGCAAGAGTCATGAGTAGAGATCATGATCAGGAGCCCTGACGTGGGTATTTTTCCACCTTACACAGAAGTGCTGATGGCAGCAGGACTTCCCCAATTATTCCACAGCTGGGGGCGGGCAGCTGAGGCCAGCCTACCAATTAACCCTGGGACTTTCTGGATTTGTGCGGTTCATTACTCAGTACAATTACCCACCAACATGATGCAAGTGGAAAATCAATAACAAATGGACAGTTAAGCATTATCCTAGTCTGTTCAGCACCTGTGTCCCACTATAAGCATCAGACGCTTATTGAAAATAAATCAATATTCCTTGAACTAAGTATGCAAATTGTATTTCTGTACATAATAAAGAACATAATTCAGTTTTGTCTAGTGCGACTAATGAGAGATACAATGTGGCATGTCATTCACTGCAGTAGTTGAGGCAAAGTGACTGATGTAGAGGTTTCATGGTGATGATACAAACTTAAAGCACACGGTATTGGGGGTTCAGTATTGATGTGGATAGAGAACTGGCTGGCAGACAGGAAGCAAAGAGTAGGAGTAAACGGGTCCTTTTCACAATGGCAGGCAGTGACTAGTGGGGTACCGCAAGGCTCAGTGCTGGGACCCCAGCTATTTACGATATATATTAATGATTTGGACGAGGGAATTGAATGCAACATCTCCAAGTTTGCGGATGACACGAAGCTGGGGGGCAGTGTTAGCTGTGTGGAGGATGCTAGGAGGCTGCAAGGTGACTTGGATAGGCTGGGTGAGTGGGCAAATGCATGGCAGATGCAGTATAATGTGGATAAATGTGAGGTTATCCACTTTGGTGGCAAAAACAAGAAAGTAGACTGTTATCTAAATGGTGGCCGATTAGGAAAGGGGGAGATGCAACGAGACCTGGGTGTCATGGTACACCAGTCATTAAAAGTAGGCATGCAGGTGTAGCAGGCAGTGAAGAAGGCGAATGGTATGTTAGCATTCATAGCAAAAGGATTTGAGTATAGGAGCAGGGAGGTTCTACTGCAGTTGTACAGGGTCTTGGTGAGACCACACCTGGAGTATTGTGTCCAGTTTTGGTCTCCTAATCTGAGGAAAGACAATCTTGCCATAGAGGGAGTACAGAGAAGGTTCACCAGACTGATTCCTGGGATGTCAGGACTTTCATATGAAGAAAGACTGGATAGACTCGGTTTGTACTCGCTATAATTTAGAAGATTGAGGGGGGATCTTATAGAAACTTACAAAATTCTTAAGGGGTTGGACAGGCTAGATGCAGGAAGATTGTTCCCGGTGTTGGGGAAGTCCAGAACATTTTTCACACAGAGAGTGGTGAATCTCTGGAATGCTCTGCCCCAGAAGGCAGTTGAGGCCAGTTCATTGGCTATATTTAAGAGGGAGTTAGATGTGGCCCTTGTGGCTAAAGGGATCAGGGGGTATGGAGAGAAGGCAGGTACAGGATACTGAGTTGGATGATCAGCCATGATCATTTTGAATGGCGGTGCAGGCTCGAAGGGCCGAATGGCCTACTCCTGCACCTATTTTCTATGTTTCTATGTTTCTATGATAGTGGTGTATGAGGGGGTAAGGTTACTTAGCATCTATCCATATTTCAGAATCTTTAACTCTAGTTTATTTTATTTTGAGTTACAGCGTGGAAACAGGCCCTTGGGCCTACCGAGTACATGCACACTAGTAATCACCGTCACACTAGTTCTATCTGATAGACAAGGGACAATTTACAGATGACAATTAACCTACAAACCCGCATGTCTTTGGAATGTGGGAGGAAACCGGAGCACCCAACATGATGCCAGGACTATCACATATCTACCTCCACATAACCCACATCCCTCCATTCCATGCATATCCTTATGCTTATCCGAAAGTCTTTTAAATGCCACTAATGTATCTGCTTAAAGCACGATTCTGAAAGATTCCTAAGAGATTGCTGTACCGATATGTCATGGAAAATAAACCTCTGAATGAAGATTTTGTTTGTTGGGCACCATATTCCATGAATGATAAGGTTTAGTTATTCAGCCCTCAGTGGATCCCTTCTCAGGGTACAGTCTCAAAAGAACCCCAGCCCCAGCCAACACCACACACATCACCATGCTAAATTAAAGTCTCAAAATGGTTCCGTTCCTCTGCCAATCACAGATAAGAAATAATGAATCTGATTACCAAGTAAGTGGGTTAATGCATGTGCGTGTCTGTGTGAGTGTGCATACGTGTGTACATGTTGATGTGTGTGCATGTACTGGTTGGAGTTGGGCCAGCATCTGCGGATAACACAGTCCATTTGCTGGCCTGATGGAGAAGGAACATCTAAAGAATATGCCTCACCTTCTTTCAAATTAGCCTGTAGGACCCCAAATCAGAAGAATGTCCAAAGCTAGATGCTGGGGCCAGTACTGAATCTATCACATTCAATGGTGGATTCAGTACTGGGCACCATGGATCCATATTGGCTAATACCAGTGGTGAAAAAATGAGAAGATGTGTGACCCTTCGAAACATTGATAGAATTATAATTCCTGGTTCACCAAATTAGGATTATCAGTGTCCTCTATGAGATGGTCTTCCCAATATAGGAAGGATGTTATTAAACTATAAAGGCTGCATAAAAGATTGAAGAAGATGTTATTGGGTCTGAAGTTACAAGGAGAGGCTGGGAAGGCGAGGACCTTTTTCATTGAAGTGTAGGAGGCTGAGGGGTGACCTATAAAACCTTGAGTGGCACGGATAAAATGAATAGCCACAGTCTTTTCCCCAGAGTACAGGACTGGAGTGCTTAGGTTTAAGATGAGAAAGGAAAGATTTAAAAAGGATGTGAGGGGCAACATTTTTACGTAGAGAGTGGTGCATATATATGGAATGAGCTGCCAGAGGAAATGGTAAAAGTGATACAATTACATTTAGTTGCAGACGGTAGGGGTATTGGCACTCGAGAGACTTGCACTAGTGTTCCAGCCTGGCACTGTGCTGTGAAGATATACAGTAGGTATGTTGGATGTCTCCAATGATCAGGGGCGGAAACCTCGTAGCGGAGTCTCAACCCCTCCTCCGTTTTGAGAGGTGGGGGACGATCCCCCCCCCCCCCCATTTTTTGTGATCCAGATTTAAAAGCCCGGTGAAATCTCTGCTTTCCGCGAGACAAGGGTGGTTGGACTGCTGATCGAGGGCGCCGATTGGACACGAGAGACGTCGGTCAGCAGGCAATGGGGCGGGACATGATGATGCAGCGCGATGATTGGAGGAGGGAGGTGTCGGTCAGAGGCGGAAGTAGGTGGGGGGTGGACTGAGGATAGAGCGCGGTTATTGGAGGAGGGAGACGTGGCACAGACCTGCACCTCATCCGCAGCCAGGATCGATCTCGGCTTCCCGGCATGTCCCGTCCCCACCCGAGTGCCCCCCCATGCCCGGGGGTGGCCAGAGACGTCGGGAGTCAGACGGGCGCGGTGCCCCCAGGCCCACAGTCAGCGCAGAGAAGCAGCGCTAAACCCAGCTCAACTCTGCCTGTCCCGCCAGGTTAACCTACAGCCCTGCCTGGACCTGCGGGAAATATGGCCCAGGTTTACAGCCAGCGCGGAGAAGAAGCGCTGGTGTCCCGTCAGTCCAGGCAGGGCTGCAGGTTAACCCGGCGAGACAGGCATAGTTGAGCTGCATTTAGCGCTGGATTGAGCCTGCAAAGCCTCGCGCGCGCGTGTGTGTGTGTGTGTGCATGCGCGCGTGGCCGCCAAGAAATTGTGTCCCCCCTGTCCCCCGGTCCCCTCCATATTTTGATAGCCATTTCCGTGCCTGCCAATGATAATTCTTTCAAGACAATTTGGAGTGTTTACCTGGCTAAGAAAGGAGAAATGAGGAACTGTTTTAATAACTTCTCTGGAGGACATGGATAAGCGACGTTTCGGGTCAGGAGCCTTCTTCAGACCCAGACATGGATAGACAACGTTTCAGTTTGAGACCCTTCTTCAGACTGACACTGGGACAGGTACATGGATAGGAAAGATTTGGAAGGATACGGGCCAGATGCATGCAAGTGAGACTCGCTTGTTTTTTGGCATGGGTGAGTTGGGCCAAATGGCCAATCCCAAACTGTACAGCTCTATGACTAACTGACTGTGGTAACAGCTAAATGAACCTGAGGCCTTACACTGTCAGTATGTTTCCTCATAATGGTGATTCCTTTCTCTCCCCCGCTGGCTCATCCACATTATAATTTTACTTCGGAGTCACGTGAGTGACTACATGAAGAAGGGCCGTCCGTCTGCGTGCGCGTCATTACGTCTGAACGCAACACGCACGACGGACTGGCAGGCACTGAGTCCTCCCAGGCCGTCGGGATGAGCAGGTAAGGAAAGTTGAATCACTTACCTGCGTTCTTTCGGGCTTGAAGTTTTTTTTTCAGAGCCCAGATGCCGAGGAGACGGCCCGCGGGGATGTCGGCTGCCGAAGACCGCAGCTTTCCAAATAGCGGGCGACGGTCTTGTTCCCGACATTAGCACCGACAGCAGAATCGGCAGGAGACTTTGCGCGGGAGCAGGAGCTCCATGGTTGTCCTGCGGGACGTAATGCCACCCGCAAGTCTAAACGAACCCGTTGACTCAGATGAGTCCGGGGAAGAGGGATACCCTCCCTCAACGGAGAGCGTCTGAGGACGACTTCTCTCACATGGAGCAACTTATGGAGAAGTTGCTCCAACAATGATCTGCTCCAAAGGAGGAGCAGTATCAGCACGGCCTACAGCAGTGCCGGTGCCGGGAGCCTCGCACATGGGGCAGCCCAATGTCTTCCCCATTGGAGGGGGAACTACAAGTGGAAGAAACCTTCCCAGGGACAAGCAGAAGAAAGGAAGTAAGTAAGTAAGTTTTACTTATATTGCACTGTTTAAGCCAACACCAAAATGCTTTACATAAAAGGAATAATAAGCTTCCATACAAACAAACAGAAAATAAGTGCTTCTGCAATCATCCAGGTTCCACTGGGTGCTTCCCTGGATGGAATCTAGCTCTTGACAGCCCGGGTATTATGGAGAACCCGCAGGCAGCAGCACCTGTTTTCAGGGCTGCACAAATGTCTCCTGCTCTGAGGAGAGGAGCATTCATGGTCCATTTCAGTCTGACCAAAGCTAGAATCTCATTTAGGTCCACTGGAAGGGCCATGCAGCACAGGTATCCTCAGGGGCCTGCGGCAGCACCTGTTTTCAGGGCTGCCTACGAACCTCACTCTCAGTGGAGGGGAGTGTGAATGATCAGTAGGTAACTGATCTCGAATTTAAAGTATGAACATACTGAAGCATGCATATGGCCTCAAGAGCCAGCAGTTGGCAGAATATCCGCATAGGCGACAACACACCCCACACCTTCGTAGGGGGTAAGCGGTTCACTGAATCCGGTGGTAGCTTGAAAGCTGGGCACGGAAATACGATCATAGTCGTCTTTCAAGGCAGACTCAAAATAATGGCCAGAATTGTCCTACAAGGCAGGCTCAGTATGATGAGGTTTTCAGACCAGACCCAAGCAGAGGTCGGGAGAAACATGGAATCCACACTCCTTACCAGTCCTACTCCCAATCAAGGAGAGAAAAGGAATCCGCATCAGGGGCCTTTGGGCTTACCACAAGACCACCGGTAGCCATGGAGGTAGGTGGGTCTAGGTTTACTGAAACAAGGGATTGTGGAGCAATTACATGTTGGTAATTTACTCTTGTGTTCTTGTTCAAAATGACAATAACATGAAATTTCAGAACTGGTTAAAAAAAAAAAAATAATAATAAATATATATATATTTTTTTAAACCAGATAATAACATGATAATTTTACTGCACAACATACACAGGTTCCAAGCAGACTTGGAACTCGGACTGGAATTGTCTTCGAGGCAGGCCCAGTAATTTTGGGCAGGATTGCCATTCAGGACATGTGACAGATGGAGGATGTCACTTCATCCAGGTTTAACTCATTTGTGCAGTATAGACTTTTAGAAACAGTAATTTTGTTACGGTCTAACTACTGTTTTATAGGAGCTTCCTATAAAATGGTCACATGGCATGCATCGACCTCAAAGATGCATACTATTCGGTGTCTATTCACTAAGAACAGGAGATATTTGAAGTTTAACTGGATGGTATGGATCTGCCAAATGGGTTGACATCAGCTCCTTGACTATTGACAAAACTACGGAAACCAATTCTGGGTCTACCAAGGTCTCAGAACCACATAGTAATGGCATATTTGGACAATTTCATTTTGGAGTCACCAAGAATTGGCAGAAGCATCAGTCAAAGCAAACCAAAACCCTGTTTGATAGAATTGGTTACCTCATCCATCCAGTTAAATCAAAATTGACACCTACAAGGGTAATTGATTACCTAGAATTTACTATCAAAAACAGGAAATATGTTGGTGACTTTGCCTAGGGGCAAACGACTATATTAATCAAGCCTGCTATGACCTGATTGTCAAATACTAGCCATCTATCAGGCAAACAGCGAGTGTAATTGGCAAATAGTAGCCGCATTTCCAGCTGTACGTACGGGCCTTTGCATTACCAGAATTACAGCGAGCAAAGGAACGAACACTCAGATTCCATGCAGGCAAAATTGGCAAAACTATGGATTGCCAGCAGAGGCCATTGTTGAATAACTACGGTGGATAACGAACGTGAGAAAGCTCAAAGTAAATTTGCTTGAAAGCCATCGAGGGTTCTTCAGACCTATGCTAGCGGCTAAGGATGGGGAGCCACTAACACAGTCTAGAGCTGTGGGGGCAGATGGAATGAGCAGGAGTCTGTAATTCCCCAACACATGGAATCAATTACCCAGAATTGTTGGGGGCACAATTTGGACTCAAGGGGTTCTGTAGCAATATGCAACCGGTGCTTGTTCAAATTCAGATTGATAACACCACTGCGGTGGCACATATCCACTAACAAGGGTGGTGTAAAATCTGTATCTTACGATAGATTGTCGAACCTCATTTGGCACTGGTGTATCAAGAGGAATATTTGGGAAATCTACGAGGTAGATATAACACGGTGACAGATGCTGGATCACGGATGTTTAATAACAACACAGAATGGATGTTGAATCAGGCAGTATTTAACAAAATAACTACACGATTTGGCATACCAGATTTTGATCTATTTGCATCTAGACTAAACCATCAGTTACCCAGATATGTGTCCTGCAAGCAGGATCCAGGAACAAAGGCAGTGGATGCTTTCTCCCTCAATTGGGGAGGATTGTTTATGCATGCTTTCCGCAAATTTGTCTCACAAACCGATGCTTGACCAAAATCAAGCAAGACTAAGCCACAGGCATATTGGTAGTGCCAGATTGGCCTACTCAAGGCTAGGTCCCCAAAAACTTTGGGAACTATAGTCCAGCCAGTTATGGCTGTACCCAAGAGCAGGGACCTCCTAGTGAACCCAGTTACAGGGAGTAATCATCCACTACACGAACGTATTAACTTGTTGGTCTGCAGATTCTGAGGAGGCCATTTCAAGGCATAGGACTGTCCGAACAAATACAACACAGTTCGGATAACAGATGTCTTGGAGTTTCCTATCAACTCTGTACTATAACTATAAACAAAGTTATAGTGCAATCAATAGTGCCAGAGGCGCACTTTCCTCCTATCTGATGCTGCAAGCAGGGCACAGGTCGATAGGAACGCACCCCTTTACAACAAAATTCATGAAGAGAATTTACAATCTAATACCTCTAAGACCAAGGTACATGGACACATGGGATGTGAGCGTGGTACTAACCCTACTTTGACAGTGGGGACCGCCTATAACTAACCCTGAAGGTGGTATGCTGACAAAGAGTCCAGACACTGCAAAAGCTATGGTTGGACCACATGACCACCAATATGAACAACATAACATTCGTAATCAGGAACCTGATATAAACATAGCAGGCCAGGAATGCCAGGGATGGAGATCCAGTTCTTGGCATATCCAGAGGACCTACGGTTGTGTGTGTGGTAACATACTAACACCACTATCTGAGAGTTACGGAGAACCACAGAGGCTCAGAACAGACCAGAAGGTGTCAACACAAACCATCTCCAGGTGGTCAAAGGGGGTAATGGCGGTAACAGAGTGAACGTTCATATGGTTAAATCTCACTCCACCAGGGCTGCATCTACGTCGGCAGCAAGAGCAATGGACGTGCCTCTTGACAATATCCTAGTGGCTGCAGGATGGACGAATGAAATAACGGTCCACCGGTTTTATAACAAACCTATTACCGGACTGGGGGCGTTTGCACGTACCATTTTAAGTTCTGTCCCATAGTTTACCCCCAAGGTTGGGAGGGGAAACTAGTTTTTAAAAACTTTTCTTTCATTTAAAGCATCAGTGTCCTTACTTAACTACGTAATGTCTGAATGCTTTAATGATTACACGCATCCATGGTCAATCCATTCAGTGTGTGACGCCTGGATTCGTAACCGGCGTAAAATCACAGAGCTTTGAAATCTTCACGTAGTCACTCACGTGACTCCGAAGTAAAATAGTAAGATTAAACGAGAACTTACCAGTTTGAAGTTTGATCTTGATTTTATGAGGAGTTACGATGAGCGATTACGTGCCCACCGCTCCCACCCTCATACTATCAAAGTCACATGGAAGTTCTAGTTTCTTCAATCTTACTATTCTCAGGTCTTCTTTTTATCTGTGATTTAACACCGCTGCTTTGAAGATTGACGCGCACGCAGACGGACGGCCCTTCTTCACGTAATCGCTCATCGTAACTCCTCATAAAATCAAGATCATACTTCAAACTGGTAAGTTCTCGTTTAATCCTACTATCCCTCACTGCTGTTCCTTCATAAGAAGTGTCAGGCTTATAACAAGACTAGGCCACCACCCTGTGGTTAAGACCACGTCATTTGCCTATCGTAACCAATGCCAGATTGTTCTTTAAAAAGGAAACACCTTGTGCTTTGAGGTCACATCTCCTCATGGTGTTGTCTGCTTCTTTTTTTGGGGAGTTATGCAAATTTACTTCATTTCACAGTTAGAAGGTCATTGGATGATATTTGTGGACATAAGTGCGACAGAAAGAATAGTAGTTGTACAATGTTTGAAATGTCATACAGAATTCAGTTTTCTCTACCATTAAGGACTATGTTCATTTGAAACGTGGGGGAACTTTGAATAGAAAAATAAGGAAACAGGCTAAATAATGAAAGATTGGGGAGCTTTGAGAAGTAGAGTGATTTCAGTATCTTAATAAATGATTCACCAAGAATCAGTATGACGGATCAGTTAGGAAAGCTACCAAAATGTTAGCATTTGTATTGGGGGAATTGAACACAAATGTCAAAGATTATATCTTAGTTGCTTTGTGCATTGTTGAGACCACATTTTGAGTACTGTGTACAGTATTGACCATCATATTTATGGAGATGTTAATGCAATAGAAGAAGTTCAGCAAATGATCACTTGTCTCATCTCCATGGCAACCCTGACCTCCTATCTGAGATTTTCTTTTGTCTCTATTCTCTCGCCACCCTCTCTTCAAATTATGACCAACTTATTTCCCCTCTTTCCCAGTTCTGAAAAAGGGTCTTTGCTTTGAATCATTCCTTTTCCACTGATGCTGCCGAACACACTGGGTGTTATCTGTTTCTTTTAATAAATTTTCATTCACAACACTAATACCTAGAATGGGAAGGTTGCCTTATGAGGAAAAGTCAGTATCTGCTACTTAGAAAACTAAAAAAAATGATCTAATTGAAACATATAAGATCCTAAAAGACTCTAACAGGTTAGATATAGATAGAAAATAAATGGCTTGGCATTCTCAGCTGTGCCATGCAAGATTATATCATTGACTCCCAGCTCAGCTCACCATGGCATGGCTTGATATTCTTTCTGTCGAATAGACCCCACCACTGATAATCTCCCTTAGATTCCAAAGCCCTTCTGTGCTGAAGGGGAAAGAAGTACTTTAATTGTTCCTTAAAGTCATTTAGTCACACAGCATGGAAACAGGCCCTTTGGCCCAACTTGCCCATGTTGACCATCGACACTAGTCCCACCTGCCTGTATTTGGCCCATATCCCTCCAAACCTATCCCATCCATGTACCTGGCTAAATGCTTTTTAAAATGTTATGATAGAAATATAGAAACATAGAAAATAGGTGCAGGAGTACCTTCGAGCCTGCACCACCATTCAATATGATCATGGCTGATTATCCAACTCAGTATCCTGTACCTGCCTTCTCTCCATACCCCCTGATCCCTTTAGCCACAAGGGCCACATCTAACTCCCTCCATCTAACTACCTGTAATAGTTCCTTGTGATAGTTCCTTGTCTCCATGATGAGCCATTTAGCTCCCAGACACAGTATAATACTTTGAGGATTGGTTAACTTAATCTAGAAAAGGGATTGATGTATTTTGAAGGCCCTGAAGAAATTCTTGCTAGCTCAGCTGCTGTATGTACTGCTGAGACCTTACACGGGATGACTGTGCAGATTTGCACATCAAACCTCGTAAGCAATCTATTCTAGCTACATCCCAAACAGAAATCAGACATTTCTTTATCCTCATTTAATTAGGATGTTGCTCATATCCATGTTAACTTCATACATAAATCTTAAATCAAATAATGAAATTTGTTTAATTTTGGGCATTACAGAATCACAAATCAATTATTTTTACCTCTACTCTTTGTTCCCTTCTCTTCCCTGAGTCAGTAACACTCTTACATTAGCACTTACTAATAGTTCTGATAATTGGAAAGAAAAAAAAAACATACTGTAATACAATTCTCTCCCATTTGTTGAACTAATGGCCTCTGTAGAAAACTCCACCCCTGCTTAAGCACTGACCTGAGTCTCCATTTTTTAACATAATTCAGCCTCAGCTGTGGTTGAATCTGTATTCATTCTATATGTTTTTCTACTTTTTAAATGTCCATTTCTGACTCAACCAAAGCACAGAACATCTCTCTCTCTTTCTCTCTTGAATTATGAGGAAAGGACATTAGTTCAGCCTTGGAATTATCAATGGACGGAGAGGTCTGCATGCCCATCGGGACTCTTGAGATACTTTGTTTGAATTATGCTGTGCTCTCTATTGAGTGGTAACAATACCTTGGGTTAGGGGAGATTAGACAGAAGCACAAGTTTAATGAAGAGGTTAACCACTTCCCGCCAGACGCCCTATTTTCATTGTTCACAGAAACTGCTTCACAGTTTCCTTTACTTGCAATGATGTATGTTTGACTAAAATGCTATAAATGTGGTCGTTTGTTTTCAGAAACTGTATGCCTACACTTTACTATCACTCCTGAATTATCTTTTCATTTATTTGACTATTGATGACATGAAATGTGATAAACAAATGCATGTTGGTCAAGAAGATGATTGAAACATATTGTTGAATGATGGCAATTGGAACGGTGGTGGGTATTTGCTTATAAATTATGAACTGGCTTGTGGGTATGGGCTTGGTTACTCATAACAGCATTGCACCTTGCTTTGTGCAGGAACCTCAATGCTATCATTTCATCATTAGCACATTTTTACTGCTTCTAATGATCTTTAGAAACAGGCAAACTATTTGTGTGGGTTTTTTTTAACACCAAGTCTCCCAAGACGTAGAATAGATTTACAAGAACTTACATTCTCACCTTTTTAAGGATAAGGGGGAAGTCTTTTAGGACCGAGATGTGAAAATCATTTTTCACACAGAGAGTGGTGAATCTGTGGAATTCTCTGCCACAGAAGGTAGTTGAGGCCAGTTAATTGGCTATATTTAAGAGGGTTAGATGTGGCCCTTGTGGCTAAAGGGATCAGGGGGTACAGGACACTGAGTTGGATGATCAGCCATGATCATATTGAATGGCGGTGCAGGCTCGAAGGGCCGAATGGCCTACTCCTGCACCTATTTTCTATATTTCTATGTTTCACCCATGATGCAGTAGAATAGCACAACGATTACGTTTTATTTTCAACTGTGTAGCACTGTTCAGGTGGTAACATTAGGAGTGGGCTTGCCTGGGCCTTTGAGAGAAAAGTCACCATGACTACATGATGTACAAGAGCTCAGTCCTAAAATAATTATTTTAATAATCTCAATTCATCACTTCGCTTTGATGGCAAGCTGTATAATCTATTGAGCTCTTGTACATCATGTAGTCATGGTGACTTTACATAAATGACATCCATGAAAAAGTCGCAAGTACGACCAGACTATTCGCTGATGATTGTTTGCTGTACCGTCCAATTAAGTCAACTGATGATGAAGATGCTCTCCAAAAGGATCTCGATACTATGGTCGAGTGGTCACAACAATGGGGCATGCAGTTCAACCCTTCCAAATGTGAAACCATGCAGTGTCACCAGAAAGAGGAATCCAGGCGTCACATCCTACAACATACTTGGTGCCACCCTTGAAGAATCCAAACAAACCAAGTATCTTGGCATCAAATTGCAAAATGATCTGCGTTGGAATGGTCAGATTCATCATGCAACAGTGAAAGCAACAGGTGTCCTAAACTTCCTGAGGCGCAACTTTCATCATTGTTCAGCTTCTGTCAAGGAGAAGCTGTATTTCACCCTCGTTCGACCTCATTTGGACTACGCAGTTGCAGCTTGGGACCCATACACAGATAATAACATTTCATCCATCGAATGTGTCCAAAGATAGGCCGCTCGATTTGTTACTAACACCTATGAGAGAGAAGCGAGTGTCACCAAACATCTGAATTCTCTGGGGTGGAACCCTCTCCAAGACAGACGTGAAGCTCACCGTTTGACCTTTTTTTACAAAATGTTAAATGGTCAGCTAGACATAGATCACAAGACCTACACCAACCCCAAACCAATTAGGAGCAGACGAGGGCATTCGATCCAATTTGTGATCCCAGCTACAAAGACAGATGTGTACAGCAATTCATTCTTCCCACGCACAATTAAAGCATGGAATAATCTCCACCAAACTATAGTTACCCAACCAGATGCAACTAAATTTAAAGTAGCACTTTCTTCCCAATAAGCCTTTCTGGCTTAATCCCTCCCTTCACCACCTCCAGTTTAAATTCCAGTTGGAATATTTTGGAGGACCAAGTAACCAAGAACCAAGAATCAGGACGGCACAGTGGTGCAGCAGTAAAGTTACTGCTTTACAGCGCCAGAGACCCAGGTTTGATCCTGACTACAGGTGTTGTCTGTACAGGGTTTGTACATTCTCCCTGTGTCCGAGTGGGTTTCTCCGGGTGCTCTGGTTTCTGCCAACATTCCAGAGACATACAGGTTTGTAGGTTAGTTGGTTTCTGTAAATTGTCCATCGTGTGTTGAACTAGAATAGAGGTGATCTCTGGCCACCACAGGGCCAGTTTCCACACTGTATCTCTGAAACTAATATTACTGTAGATGTAAGGAATCTTAGTTGCATAGAACATTCTTGCCATAACTCAATATCCATGCACACACAGTTCTAGCATGTTTCTGCTTGGTATTAAGAATCAGGAAACCAATTCTGAGATGAGGTTAGTACAATATGCAAAAAACGAGCCTGCCATTTGGTAGTGCGTTTAGACAGCCTCAGGGTGCAGGTGGGCGACGAGGGGATGTTTAATTTGGTGCCATCAACAGAAAGAATAGACTAAAAAATAGAATCATAGTTCTTATCTTTTTCTTTTGTCTTATAGGGGGGCCATTTGGCTTGTCGAGTCGATGTCTGCACTTAGAGAAGTCCTGCTAATCCCACCCATATCCCTGTAACAAAATGTTTCTCACATGCCCATCAACACTAATCTTGGATCTCTGTCTACTGACCTATATTAGGGGTCATTTGCAGTGGTGCGTTATCTAGCAACCAGCATGTTTCTGGGATATGGGTAGAAGACAAACCAAGGGGCGGCACGGACACGCAGCGGTAGAGTTGCTGCCTGTACAGCAGCAGAGACACATGTTTAATCCCAATTACGGGTGCTGTCTGAATGGAGTTTGTGCATTCTCATTGTGACTGCGTGGGTGCAAGAGCTACAGTCCCTCACTCCAAAGACGTACAAGTTTGTAAGTTAATTTGTTTCAGTAAGTTGTAAATATTGCCCCTCGTGTGTAGGATAGTGTCAGTGTAGCTGCTGATCACTGGTCGTTGAGGAGTCGGTGAGCCGAAGGGCCTATTCCTATGCACTATCTCTAAAGTAAAGTCTTAAGTCTAAATGGGGGAACTCTTCATGGTCACAGAGAGAACAGGTAAACACCACACATACAGCACTCAGGCTCAGGATCCAAGCAAAGTTACTGGAACTCTGAGACATCAGCTCTATCAACTCTGCTGACATTGACCAAGTTGTACAATATTATGGGTATAAAGCTAGCATAGACTTCTATTGGACAACACAATATCTTTGTGTGCTGCGTGATAGGTTTTTTATTAAACATGCCATGCTATTATTCACGTTTCCAAATTGCTTCCTGGTCCTTTATGTACAAGCCATGTGACTGCACAAAGGTAGCCAAATACAAATATTGATGTCCAATAGTGCTCAAGATATTTGGACTCCATTTGTAAGATCTGCTTTAGCAAAATGTAAAGAGGACTTTCTGATCCAAATTAAAAACATGGAATCCAATGCCTGGATCTATCTATGGGCAGGACTACTTTAAGTTATCTACTTAACACTTCTCTCACACCTTACATCACTAAGGGTCTCAGTTGGGTCCAGTACAAACTGATGTTCAATCCAATTGTAACGTTGATCCTCCATGTAAATCCACCATCACCCAACCCTTGTGCACTCTTCCAATGAAGGATGAGGGGCACCTCATTGAAATTTACCTGAATACTGAAGAGTGGACTGTCGAGAGGATGTTTCCACTAGTGGGAGAGTCTAGGACTAGAGGGCACAGCCTCAGAGTAAAAGAACGTACCTTTAGGAGATGAGGAGGAATTTGTTTTGAATTTGCAGGAGAATGGGTTTAAGTGGGAAAGATAGATGAGCCATGATTGAATTGCAGAGTAGATGTGATGGGTCAAATTGCCTAATTCTGTTCCTATGACTATGAATTTATGAATGTCTTGACCCATCCCTTGTGGTTCTTCTTCTTCTTGCGTATGGCGTGCACAGCCTTAAGTTGTAGGACAACTTGTTCTATTTGATCTTATTTGATTGTGCACGCTGGGTTGATTGCATTCGTCGAAACAGGATGGATCACGTGAAGGTTACAATCTTCCACCCCCCTTGTGGTACCACTTCTCCTGACATGTTCACATCCTCCCTCCCTCTTCACACCATCTCTCCCCTACCTGAGACTTTCTCCAATTACCACCCTCTTTATATCTGTCAATGAGCCGAGTTCCTTCATTGGCATCACAATGTCAGAGCTTCTCCATGCAATACACCGTTCATCCACCTATTCAGGCACAGGACAATTATTCAGTGAATGTCTATACCTTGATCTACAACCTAGTAATCTGACCAACATTTACTCTTCAACCAACACCAACCAAACATAGTGGTGTAATTGGTGTTTGGCATAAATGCTGACTGGTTCTTGTTGAATTGTCCATCTTTTAAAATATTTAGTACATTTTCTCACCCATTACTCATCCAAAACACCAGGAAACCATGTCAGCAGGCATGGCAATTTGCGGAGGTGGATCAAAAATAACCTATCACAAGCAAAGTAGTGAGTCAGTTTTGCAAGAGAGAAGTGGGGGAAATACAGTATCAGGGCTTGTGTTCCTGTGACGGTCCTTGTGGGCAATGAGGAGCACACACTCTCCTCCTGACCTCAGAAGGAAAACTTGGACAAAGGACTTCTTGCCTTGTTAACATAGAACAATACAGCTCGGCAGAATAATGGTGTAATTTGCCTTCCACCAATTTAGTACCTTCTCCCAAAATCCAGATTTATCCTTGTCTTTAACTGGAGTTGCAACTATTTTCAGATTACAATAGAAAAATAATTATTTGAAGTAGTAATTTTCAAATCAAATAACAATTATTGGGGGATTTCCTCCCAGTTCTTACCTGCAAAATGTTCTTGAATCAGATTTCTAAAAGAAGAGATTGTATCACATTTGTCAAGGAAATAATGCAATTGTTTCTATTGATGGATGTCTCTCAAAAATTAAATAGTTAAAATGATAAATGTGGTGAAAATATTTATCTATGTGCTTCTTCTTTTAAAGTGAACCATATTTTGTTGTTTAATATTTTTCTGACTAAAGATTGCAAGAGTTTTGTTGGCAGGTATTACAGTCACTATGGCATGCACTGCACAGCAAATTAATTATCTTGCACACTTAAGCATCTTTACAGAATGGTTGTAAGAACTTAACTTAAAACCACAACCTTATCTGTGGAACTAAGCAAATTCAATATCTGTTAAACTGTAACATTTTTAGTAGTTTCATATATTTTCCACTGAATGAGGACAACTTACTGACAATGAATTTCACTATAATTTTAACAATTTTACATTCAGTTATTCTTGTACTGTTCATTTTCCTTCTTTTTTCACATCTAGAGCTGTCATTCTCACCTTTCTGTACGCACTGAAAACCACAAGAATCTCCAAGCTAATGCTGCTATACCAATGATCAACACAACATCTCTCTAGCATTGTTATATTAGTCCCCTATTCTTAAGGGATAAGAAAATCCCTTATCTATTCTATTTGAATAAAACTAAACATTATGCTACATATACCGAGGTAGAATATAACAATGTACAAAACACCATTCATTTGGTGGGGATACATGGTGGGGATACATGTACACCTGTAAGATTGCAAACAATTGATTCATGTTGAAGGACTGAATATTATCTTTTCATTAATATTCTTGTAATGATAGAGAATCAAACACTCGTTTGGTTTAATTTCCCACAAACAGGGTGTAATCTAGTTCTTTATTTAACCACTCTAAAAATCCACATGAAATCCTGTTTTAATGCACCGCTTTCATACTGATTATTTTTTTGGTTCCAACATAATTTGTTGAATTAATTGTATGGCTTTAGTGTCATTTTGTGCCAAAATTGAAATTATTTAATTACTGTAACGTTTTTAGTTTCGTTTAGTCTAGGTACCATGGGCGCCGCATGATTTGCAGCCCTGCCACTAGTCCGTGTGTTTTTTTGTCTTTAAATTTTTTTTAGTGTGTGTTAAAAGTTCATGTTCTCCGGTTTGTTTTATGTGGGGGCGAGGGGGAGGGGGTCGGGGGAAACTATTTTTTTCAGTGTCTCAACTTTATCTCAAGAGATGCAATTATTTTCCAGATTGGAGCCATCAACGATGGAGCTGGAGGCCTCCTAGGAATTAATTTGAGCCCCACCGTGGGGCGTGGAATTAACATCGGAGTCGATCCCTTGCCTGGGATTGTTCCAACTGCGGCCTGCAGACTTTACCATTGAGAGCTCACATTCTCAAGAGAGGCTGAGTCTGGAAGCTCAATGATACAGAAGTTCAACCAGCCCCAACGCGGGGTCCGATCGCCGGCGCGGGGGAGCTGACACCCCCCCGATGCAGGAGCTGATCACCCCGATGTGGAGGGCTCCGACCGCCGGCTATGAGAGTCAAGATCGCCCTGTCAACGGAGGGCTCGAGGCCACCGACCGTGGGAGAGCAAAGAAGGGAAGTGATTTTAACATTTTTTCGCCTTCCATCACAATGAGAAATGTGGAGGAGTTAGGTTTTAAACAAGAACCAGGGGAAAGACATGCCAGTAAAACACTGTTTCATACCCTACTTTTAATATAAGAACCAGCAAAAGAGAAGCAGAAATGAATGAAGAAATAGAATAACCATATAACCATATAACAATTACAGCACAGAAACAGGCCATGTCGGCCCTACAAGTCCGTGCCGAACAACTTTTTTCCCTTAGTCCCACCTGCCTGCACTCATACCATAACCCTCCATTCCCTTCTCATCCATATGCCTATCCAATTTATTTTTAAATGATACCAACGAACCTTGCCTCCACCACTTCCACTGGAAGCTCATTCCACACCGCTACCACTCTCTGAGTAAAGAAGTTCCCCCTCATGTTACCCCTAAACTTCTGTCCCTTAATTCTGAAGTCATGTCCTCTTGTTTGAATCTTCCCTATTCTCAAAGGGAAAAGCTGATCCACATCAACTCTGTCTATCCCTCTCATCATTTTAAAGACCTTTATCAAGTCCCCCCTTAACCTTCTGCGCTCCAGAGAATAAAGACCTAACTTATTCAACCTTTCTCTGTAACTTAGTTGTTGAAACCCAGGCAACATTCTAGTAAATCTCCTCTGTACTCTCTCTATTTTGTTGACATCCTTCCTATAATTGGGCGACCAAAATTGTACACCATACTCCAGATTTGGTCTCACCAATGCCTTGTACAATTTTAACATTACATCCCAGCTTCTATACTCAATGCTCTGATTTATAAAGGCTAGCATACCAAAAGCTTTCTTTACCACCCTATCTATATGAGATTCCACCTTCAAGGAACTATGCACGGTTATTCCCAGATCCCTCTGTTCAACTGTATTCTTCAATTCCCTACCATTTACCATGTACGTCCTATTTTGATTTGTCCTGCCAAGGTGTAGCACCTCACATTTATCAGCATTAAACTCCATCTGCCATCTTTCAGCCCATTCTTCCAAATGGCCTAAATCACTCTGTAGACTTTGGAAATCCTCTTCATTATCCACAACACCCCCTATCTTGGTATCATCTGCATACTTACTAATCCAATTTACCACACCTTCATCCAGATCATTGATGTACATGACAAACAACAAAGAACCCAACACAGATCCCTGAGGCACCCCACTAGTCACCTGCCTCCAACCCGACAAACAGCCATCCACCATTACCCTCTGGCTTCTCCCATTCAGCCACTGTTGAATCCATCTTGCTACTCCTGCATTTATACCCAACAGTTGAACCTTCTTAACCAACCTTCCATGAGGAACCTTGTCAAAGGCCTTACTAAAGTCCATATAGACAACATCCACTGCTTTACCCTCGTCAATTTCCCTAGTAACCTCTTCAAAAAATTCAAGAAGATTAGTCAAACATGACCTTCCAGGCACAAATCCATGTTGACTGTTCCTAATCAGACCCTGTTTATCCAGATGCTTATATATATTATCTCTAAGTATCTTTTCCATTAATTTGCCCACCACTGAAGTCAAACTAACAGGTCTATAATTGCTAGGTTTACTCTTAGAACCCTTTTTAAACAATGGAACAACATGCGCAGTACGCCAATCCTCGGGGACTATTCCCGTTTCTAATGACATTTGAAATATTTCTGTCATAGCCCCGGCTATTTCTACACTAACTTCCCTCAATGTCCTAGGAAATATCCTGTCAGGACCTGGAGACTTATCCACTTTTATATTTTTCAAAAGTGTCAGTACTTCTTTTACTTTGAAACTCATAGTATCCATAGCTACTCTACTAGTTTCCCTTACCTCACATTATTCAATATCCTTCTCCTTGGTGAATACCGAAGAAAAGAAATTGTTCAAAATCTCCCCCATCTCTTTTGGCTCTGCAGAATGTTGAATCAGTTCAGTAAAATTAGGAAGATATCAGATTGAAACTGAATAATATTACATAGAAACATAGAAACATAG
>NW_022630309.1:0-25537 GCF_010909765.2 Amblyraja radiata
GTAGTCTGGGCTCCGGCCATGGATTGCATTTGCATTTAGGCCTCATTGAGTGAAGGGGGGGTAATGGTGAATATTGCAGCCGCCGTGCGGCCGATGCAGGCGGGGTTTTTTGCACGTCGTCCATTGCAAGGCGGGACAAAAGCCCCCGGGAAGCACCGACCCCCCCGGTTCACCCCCGGTGCCCCGCCGCCGTTCACGCCCCCCGCCCCATCCACCCACACGGGCGGGCGCCGCCGGCCGGGGTCGGGCTCGGTGTCCAGCTGATGCATCGGACGCGGGTGGCTGCAATGGTGCGGATGCACCTTCCCGCGGGCGTGTGGGGGCTGCAGGGGAGCCGATTGAGTGAAGCGAGCGGCGGCTGCAACGGATCCGGCGGCGGCTGCAACGGCGGCTGCAGGTCCCAGGTCCCAGATTCCAGGGGCCTCTCCCTCCTCCCAGCGGCCACCGAAGCTTCGGCTGCCGGCACTCACCTGCCGGCACTCCCTCCACACGGCGCACGCGCCCACACGGCACTGCCGGCACTCCACCCCCACCGCGCACGCGCGCACACCCCCGCTGCCGGGCCGGGGCCCTTTCCCGAGCGCGGTGCATTGTGGGGGATGTGGCGGCCATTGCTCCCGGCAGAAAAAGCCTCATATTTATAATAATAACAACAAATATCAAACTCGAGGTCCCGACAAGGGGCAATATTTACATAAAATAATGCATTACATATCAAATATCATAAAATGCATATAAAATATTAGTATCTAAAACAGGGATCGGTGTTGGGTCCACTGTTGTTTGTCATGTACATCAATGATCTGGATGAAGGGGTGGTAAATTGGATTAGTAAGTATGCAGATGATACCAAGATAGGGGGTGTTGTGGATATGAAGAGGATTTCCAAAGTCTACAGAGTGATTTAGGCCATTTGGAAGAATGGGCTGAAAGATGGCAGATGGAGTTTAATGCTGATAAATGTGAGGTGCTACACCTTGGCAGGACAAATCAAAATAGGACGTACATGGTAAATGGTAGGGAATTGAAGAATGCAGTTGAACAGAGGGATCTGGGAATAACTGTGCATAGTTCCCTGAAAGTGGAATCTCATGTAGATAGGGTGGTAAAGAAAGCTTTAGGTGTGCTGGTATGTTAGCTTTCATAGGAAAAAGATTTGAGTATAGGAGCAGGGAGGTTCTACTGCAGTTGTACAGGGTCTTGGTGAGACCACACCTGGAGTATTGCGTACAGTTTTGGTCTCCAAATCTGAGGAAGGACATTATTGCCATAGAGGGAGTGCAGAGAAGGTTCACCAGACTGATTCCTGGGATGTCAGGACTGTCTTATGAAGAAAGACTGGATAGACTTGGTTTATACTCTCTAGAATTTAGGAGATTGAGAGGGGATCTTATAGAAACTTACAAAATTCTTAAGGGGTTGGACAGGCTAGATGCAGGAAGATTGCTCCCGATGTTGGGGAAGTCCAGGACAAGGGGTCACAGCTTAAGGATAAGGGGGAAATCCTTTAAAACCGAGATGAGAAGAACTTTTTTCACACAGAGAGTGGTGAATCTCTGGAACTCTCTGCCACAGAGGGTAGTCGAGGCCAGTTCATTGGCTATATTTAAGAGGGAGTTAGATGTGGCCCTTGTGGCTAAAGAGATCAGGGGTTATGGAGAGAAGGCAGGCACAGGATACTGAGTTGGATGATCAGCCATGATCATATTGAATGGCGGTGCAGGCTCGAAGGGCCGAATGGCCTACTCCTGCACCTAATTTCTATGTTTCTATGTTTCTATGGGTCCTTTGTTGTTTGTCATGTACAGCAATGATCTGGATGAAGGGGTGGTAAATTGGATTAGTAAGTATGCAGATGATACCAAGATAGGGGGTGTTGTGGAAAATGAAGAGGATTTCCAAAGTCTACAGAGTGATTTAGGCCATTTGGAAGAATGGGCTGAAAGATGGCAGATGGAGTTTAATGCTGATAAATGTGAGGTGCTACACCTTGGCAGGACAAATCAAAATAGGACGTACATGGTAAATGGTAGGGAATTGAAGAATACAGTTGAACAGAGGGATCTGGGAATAACTGTGCATAGTTCCTTGAAGGTGGAATCTCATATAGATAGGGTGGTAAAGAAAGCTTTTGGTATGCTAGCCTTTATAAATCAGAGCATTGAGTATAGAAGTTGGGATGTAATGTTTAAATTGTACAAGGCATTGGTGAGGCCAATTCTGGAGTATGGGGTACAATTCTGGTCGCCCAATTATAGGAAGGACGTCAACAAAATAGAGAGAGTACAGAGGAGATTTATTAGAATGTTGCCTGGGTTTCAACAACTAAGTTACAGAGAAAGGTTGAATAAGTTAGGGCTTTATTCTTTGGAGGAGAGAGAGAGAGAGAGAGAGAGAGAGGAGAGAGTGAGAGAGAGGAGGAGAGAGAAGGACGAGAGAGAGGAGGAAGAGAGAGAGAGGAGGAGAGAGGGAGAGAGAGAGAGAGAGGAGGAGAGGAGAGAGAGGGAGCAAAAATAGAGAATGCAATTGCAAGGAGGGATTTTTCTCTCCTCTCTATCTCTCTCCCCTTCCCTCTCTCCTTCTTGAGAGAGTGGAGAGAGAGAGAGAGGAGAGAAAGTAAGAATGCAATTGCAAGGAGGGATTTTTTCTCCCTAGAGGAGAGGAGAGGAGAGAGAGAGAGGAGACAGAGAGAGGAGAGAGAGAGGAGAGAGATAGAGAGGGGACAAAAGTAGAGAATGCAATTGCAAGAAAGAGCAGAGAGAGAATGAACTAGAGAATGCAATTGGAGGAGGGGAGAGAGAGAGAGAGAGAGGAGAGAGAGAAAGAGAGATAGAGAGAGAGAGGGGGCCAAAATAGAGAATGCAATGGTCAGGGGGGTATTTCCTTGTCCTTTCTCTCTCCCTGAGAGGGGAGGAGGGAGGGACAGGGAGAGAGAGGTGGGGGGAGAGACAGAGAGAGGAAGAGAGATAGATAGAGAGAGAGGAGAGAGAAAGAGAGATAGAGAGAGAGAGGGGGCAAAAGTAGGGAATGCAATGGACAGGGGGGTATTTCCTTGTCCACCCTGGTGCAAACTTGACCCCTGGGGTGGTCTGGGCTCCGGCCATGGATTGCATTTGCATTTAGGCCTCATTGAGTGAAGGGGGGGTAATGGTGAATATTGCAGCCGCCGTGCGGCCGATGCAGGCGGGGTTTTTTGCACGTCGTCCATTGCAAGGCGGGACAAAAGCCCCCGGGAAGCACCGACCCCCCCGGTTCACCCCCGGTGCCCCGCCGCCGTTCACGCCCCCCGCCCCATCCACCCACACGGGCGGGCGCCGCCGGCCGGGGTCGGGCTCGGTGTCCAGCTGATGCATCGGACGCGGGTGGCTGCAATGGTGCGGATGCACCTTCCCGCGGGCGTGTGGGGGCTGCAGGGGAGCCGATTGAGTGAAGCGAGCGGCGGCTGCAACGGATCCGGCGGCGGCTGCAACGGCGGCTGCAGGTCCCAGGTCCCAGATTCCAGGGGCCTCTCCCTCCTCCCAGCGGCCACCGACGCTTCGGCTGCCGGCACTCACCTGCCGGCACTCCCTCCACACGGCGCACGCGCCCACACGGCACTGCCGGCACTCCACCCCCACCGCGCACGCGCGCACACCCCCGCTGCCGGGTCGGGGCCCTTTCCCGAGCGCGGTGCATTGTGGGGGATATGGCGGCCATTGCTCCCGGCAGAAAAAGCCTCATATTTATAATAATAACAACAAATATCAAACTCGAGGTCCCGACAAGGGGCAATATTTACATAAAATAATGCATTACATATCAAATATCATAAAATGCATATAAAATATTAGTATCTAAAACAGGGATCGGTGTTGGGTCCACTGTTGTTTGTCATGTACATCAATGATCTGGATGAAGGGGTGGTAAATTGGATTAGTAAGTATGCAGATGATACCAAGATAGGGGGTGTTGTGGATATGAAGAGGATTTCCAAAGTCTACAGAGTGATTTAGGCCATTTGGAAGAATGGGCTGAAAGATAGCAGATGGAGTTTAATGCTGATAAATGTGAGGTGCTACACCTTGGCAGGACAAATCAAAATAGGACGTACATGGTAAATGGTAGGGAATTGAAGAATGCAGTTGAACAGAGGGATCTGGGAATAACTGTGCATAGTTCCCTGAAAGTGGAATCTCATGTAGATAGGGTGGTAAAGAAAGCTTTAGGTGTGCTGGTATGTTAGCTTTCATAGGAAAAAGATTTGAGTATAGGAGCAGGGAGGTTCTACTGCAGTTGTACAGGGTCTTGGTGAGACCACACCTGGAGTATTGCGTACAGTTTTGGTCTCCAAATCTGAGGAAGGACATTATTGCCATAGAGGGAGTGCAGAGAAGGTTCACCAGACTGATTACTGGGATGTCAGGACTGTCTTATGAAGAAAGACTGGATAGACTTGGTTTATACTCTCTAGAATTTAGGAGATTGAGAGGGGATCTTATAGAAACTTACAAAATTCTTAAGGGGTTGGACAGGCTAGATGCAGGAAGATTGCTCCCGATGTTGGGGAAGTCCAGGACAAGGGGTCACAGCTTAAGGATAAGGGGGAAATCCTTTAAAACCGAGATGAGAAGAACTTTTTTCACACAGAGAGTGGTGAATCTCTGGAACTCTCTGCCACAGAGGGTAGTCGAGGCCAGTTCATTGGCTATATTTAAGAGGGAGTTAGATGTGGCCCTTGTGGCTAAAGAGATCAGGGGTTATGGAGAGAAGGCAGGCACAGGATACTGAGTTGGATGATCAGCCATGATCATATTGAATGGCGGTGCAGGCTCGAAGGGCCGAATGGCCTACTCCTGCACCTAATTTCTATGTTTCTATGGGTCCTTTGTTGTTTGTCATGTACAGCAATGATCTGGATGAAGGGGTGGTAAATTGGATTAGTAAGTATGCAGATGATACCAAGATAGGGGGTGTTGTGGAAAATGAAGAGGATTTCCAAAGTCTACAGAGTGATTTAGGCCATTTGGAAGAATGGGCTGAAAGATGGCAGATGGAGTTTAATGCTGATAAATGTGAGGTGCTACACCTTGGCAGGACAAATCAAAATAGGACGTACATGGTAAATGGTAGGGAATTGAAGAATACAGTTGAACAGAGGGATCTGGGAATAACTGTGCATAGTTCCTTGAAGGTGGAATCTCATATAGATAGGGTGGTAAAGAAAGCTTTTGGTATGCTAGCCTTTATAAATCAGAGCATTGAGTATAGAAGCTGGGATGTAATGTTAAAATTGTACAAGGCATTGGTGAGACCAATTCTGGAGTATGGGGTACAATTCTGGTCGCCCAATTATAGGAAGGACGTCAACAAAATAGAGAGAGTACAGAGGAGATTTATTAGAATGTTGCCTGGGTTTCAACAACTAAGTTACAGAGAAAGGTTGAATAAGTTAGGGCTTTATTCTCTGGAGGAGAGAGAGAGAGAGAGAGAGAGGAGGAGAGAGAGAGGAGAGAGAGAGAGAGAGAGAGAGAGAGAGAGAGGGAGAGAGAGGGAGAGAGAGGAGGAGAGAGGGAAAGAGAGAGAGAGAGAGGAGGAGAGAGAGGGAAAGAGAGAGAGAGAGAGAGGAGAGAGAGGAAGCAAAAATAGAGAATGCAATTGCAAGAAAGAGCAGGGAGAGAATGAACTGGAGAATGCAATTGGAGGAGGGGAGAGAGAGAGAGAGAGAGAGAGAAGGAGAGGGAAAGAGAGATAGAGACAGAGAGCGGTGCATTGTGGGGGATGTGGCGGCCATTGCTCCCGGCAGAAAAAGCCTCTAATTTATAATAATAACAACAAATATCAAACTCCAGGTCCCGACAAGGGGCAATATTTACATAAAATAATGCATTACATATCAAATATCATAAAATGCATATAAAATATTAGTATCTAAAACAGGGATCGGTGTTGGGTCCACTGTTGTTTGTCATGTACATCAATGATCTGGATGAAGGGGTGGTAAATTGGATTAGTAAGTATGCAGACGATACCAAGATAGGGGGTGTTGTGGAAAATGAAGAGGATTTCCTAAGTCTACAGAGTGATTTAGGCCATTTGGAAGAGTGGGCTGAAAGATGGCAGATGGAGTTTAATGCTGATAAATGTGAGGTGCTACACCTTGGCAGGACAAATCAAAATAGGACATACATGGTAAATGGTAGGGAATTGAAGAATGCAGTTGAACAGAGGGATCTGGGAATAACTGTGCATAGTTCCCTGAAAGTGGAATCTCGTGTAGATAGGGTGGTAAAGAAAGCTTTAGGTGTTCTGGTATGTTAGCTTTCATAGGAAAAAGATTTGAGTATAGGAGCAGGGAGGTTCTACTGCAGTTGTACAGGGTCTTGGTGAGACCACACCTGGAGTATTGTGTACAGTTTTGGTCTCCAAATCTGAGGAAGGACATTATTGCCATAGAGGGAGTGCAGAGAAGGTTCACCAGACTGATTCCTGGGATGTCAGGACTGTCTTATGAAGAAAGACTGGATAGATAGAGGGGATCTTATAGAAACTTACAAAATTCTTAAGGGGTTGGACAGGCTAGATGCAGGAAGATTGCTCCCGATGTTGGGGAAGTCCAGGACAAGGGGTCACAGCTTAAGGATAAGGGGGAAATCCTTTAAAACCGAGATGAGAAGAACTTTTTCACACAGAGAGTGGTGAATCTCTGGAACTCTCTGCCACAGAGGGTAGTCGAGGCCAGTTCATTGGCTATATTTAAGAGGGAGTTAGATGTGGCCCTTGTGGCTAAAGAGATCAGAGGTTATGGAGAGAAGGCAGGTACGGGATACTGAGTTGGATGATCAGCCATGATCATATTGAATGGCGGTGCAGGCTCGAAGGGCCGAATGGCCTACTCCTGCACCTAATTTCTATGTTTCTATGGGTCCTTTGTTGTTTGTCATGTACAGCAATGATCTGGATGAAGGGGTGGTAAATTGGATTAGTAAGTATGCAGATGATACCAAGATAGGGGGTGTTGTGGAAAATGAAGAGGATTTCCAAAGTCTACAGAGTGATTTAGGCCATTTGGAAGAATGGGCTGAAAGATGGCAGATGGAGTTTAATGCTGATAAATGTGAGGTGCTACACCTTGGCAGGACAAATCAAAATAGGACGTACATGGTCTGGGAATAGGACTAATGGTAGGGAATTGAAGAATACAGTTGAACAGAGGGATCTGGGAATAACTGTGCACAGTTCCTTGAAGGTGGAATCTCATATAGATAGGGTGGTAAAGAAAGCTTTTGGTATGCTAGCCTTTATAAATCAGAGCATTGAGTATAGAAGCTGGGATGTAATGTTAAAATTGTACAAGGCATTGGTGAGACCAATTCTGGAGTATGGGGTACAATTCTGGTCGCCCAATTATAGGAAGGACGTCAACAAAATAGAGAGAGTACAGAGGAGATTTATTAGAATGTTGCCTGGGTTTCAACAACTAAGTTACAGAGAAAGGTTGAATAAGTTAGGGCTTTATTCTCTGGAGGAGAGAGAGAGAGAGAGAGAGAGAGAGAGAGAGAGAGGAGAGAGAGAGAGAGATAGAGAGAGAGAGGGGGCAAAAATAGAGAATGCAATTGCAAGAAAGAGCAGAGAGAGAATAAATCGGTAGGGGGCGCTGCACTGGCAGCGCCTGTCGGCAGCGTGTCCGTCTTTTTTCAACATTTTTTTATTTTTTTAGTATGTTTAAAAGTGTGTTTTTAATGTTTCTTTGTGTGTTATGTGTGGGGGGGTGTGGGGGGGGGGGGGTAAGGTGGAAACCGTTTCGGCCGCCTTTTCCATGGAGAGGCGACTTTTTCAGGTCGCCTCCCCCGTGGCCTAACAGCAAGGATCGGCGCGGACTTTCCCGGAGACGCGGCCGGAGCTTCAGCGGCGGGCACAGCGTGGACTCTCGGCGCGGAGCGGGTGAGACCTCGCTGGAGGGGAGCGCTCCGTTTCGCTGGCCCGCGGCAGCCGGCAGCCTGAAGCCGCGGTCTGCAGAACTCCAGCTGGTGCGGCGTCTACAGCCCGGGATCCCTCGTGGAGGACCCGGGGGGAAGAAGTAGCTTCCACCGCCGGCCCGCGGCCGTCTTCTACCGCGGGTGCGGTATGGAATTACCATCTCCCCCGGAGGGGAGCTTCGACCGCCGGCCCTGCAGACTGCGGTGCTCCCGGCTGCGGCACGGCACGGCAGGTACTTTAAAACTTTGACCGCCGGCCTGCGGCCTACACCAGCCTGAAGCCGCGGTCTCTGGTTGGGAAGAGCCGATCCTGGAATCACCTTGTCTTTGACTTTGTCCCTTACCATCTGGACGCCCGCAGCAACGGCTGTGGAGGGTGGAGGTCCCGACCACGGGGGGGAAATGGAGGAGGACTGGCCAAGCTCTGTGCCTTCCACCGCAGTGATGAATGCTGTGGTGGATGTTTGTGTAAATTTTTTATTGTGGTTGTGTTCTTTATTACTGTACCGCTGCTGGCAACCCAAATTCCACCGACCTTGGTTGTGTGGCAATTAAATTATATCAAATTATATCAAATTATATCAAATCAAATTAAATGGGGAATTAGGGGAGGGCACTAATACATGGGGAATTAGGGAGCGCAGCATTAAATGGTGAACCAGGGGAGGACACCAGTAAATGGGGATTTAGGGGATGGCACCAGTAAATCAGAAATTGGGGGAGTGCGCCAGTAAACAGTGGCAGAGCAATAGAGTTGCTGCCTCATGTTCAGTGACCCGGGTTCGATTCCGACCACGGCCGCCGTCCGCACGGTTTGTACGTTCTCCCCGTGACCGCGTGGATAATCTCCAGAGATGCTGCCAGCCCCGCTGTTACTCTAGCTGTTTGTGACCACATATGTTATATCTGTGTAGAATCTTGAACCTGTGGAATTCTCTGCCACAGAAGGTAGTTGAGGCCAGATCATTGGCTATATTTAAGAGAGAGTTAGATGTGGCCCTTGTGGCTAAAGGGATCAGGCGGTATGGAGAGAAGGCAGGTACAGGATACTGAGTTGGATGATCAGCCATTATCAAATTGAATGACGGTGCCGGCTCGAAGGGCCGAATGGCCTACTCCTGCACCTATTTTCTATGTTTCTATATGTTTGACGGCTTAAGTTAGAGGGTGTTAAAAGGTATGTAGAGGGATTTCGAAGCGTTTAGAAGGGGGGTTAGAGATGGGGTTCGAGGGATTTTGATTAGTTTTGAGGGGTTTAAGGGGCATAGAGAGGTTTAAACGGGTTTAGATGGTATTTGAGAGGCTTAGAGGGGCTTAGAGGGTTTGACAGGGGTTTAGAGGGCTTTAGAGTGGTGTAGATGGGTTTAGATGTTTTTTCGAGTGCTCTAGAGGGGATTAGATGTTGTCAGAGGGCTTTAGACGTGTTGAGAAGGATTTAGAGGGGGATTGGTGGGGTATAGAGGGATTCAGAGGGGTATTGTGGGGTTAAAGGGTTTCAGTGGGATTTCGAGGGGGTTAGAGGGGGTTCGAGTGGGTTTAGCGGGGGTTGGAGTGGTTTAGAGTGGTTTTTAGGCGTTTAGACCTGGCTTGAGGGGTTTAGAGGGGCTTAGAGCGGTTTATAGGTCTGGTAGAGGTATTTAGAGGGTTTTAGAGAGGTTTGGAGGTGTTTAGACGGTTTTTAATTGGTTTAGAGGCGTTTCGAGAGTTTACAGGGTTTGCATGGATTTCGTGGGATTCCCAGAGGTTTACAGCGGATTAGAGGGGCAGAGAGGCTTCGAGGTTTTTAGAGTTTAGAGGGGGTTAGAGGAATTATGATGGGATTAGAGGAGTGTCGAGGGATTTAGAGGAGTTTGGTGGAGTGTAGAGTGTCTAGAGGATTTTCATGGGGTTTAGAGTGGTTTAGAAAGGTTTAGAGGGGTTTAGATGTGTTTGGGTCGGTTTAGAGGGTTTTAGAGGGGTTTCGAGGGGTTTAGAGGAGTCTAGAGGGTGTTGATTTGTTTTAAGGGGGTTAGAGGTGTTTAGAGGTGTTTGGAGGGGGTATGGAAAGGTTTCGAGCGGTATCGAGGTGTTTAGATCGGTTTAGAGAGGTTTAGCGCTGTTTCGATGGGTTTAGAGAGCTTTCGTGGGGTTCTGATGGATTTACAAGTGTTTCGAGGGGGTCGAGAGGTTTTGATGGAATACAGGTATTTCGAGGTGTATATAAGGGTTTAGAGAGGTGTTTAGAGAGGGGTTGAGGCCTTTCGATGGGTTTAGATTGTTTAGGGGGATTTCGAGGGGTTTAGACGGTGTCAGAGGTGTTCAGAGGTGTATAGAGGGGGTTAGTGCGGATCAGAGTGGTTTAGAGAGGTTTAGAGGGGTTCAGATGGGTTTAGAGGGATTGTGAGGTGTTTAGAGGTGTTTCGGGTGGTTTCGAGGAGTTTAGAGGGGGTGTAGCAAGGTGTAGGGGGGTTTAGATGGTTTCAGAGGGGTTCAGAGGTGTTTAGAGGGGTTTAGATGGGATTAGAGGGTTGCGGAGTGGTTTAGAGGGGTTCCAATGGGTTTCGAGTGGTTTGGAGGGGCTCTCAGGGGGTTCAGAGTGGTGCCGAGGAGTTTAGAGATGTTTAGATGCGATTTGAGTGTATTAGAGGGAGTTTAGAGTGGTTCCGAATATGTCCGATCGGTTCAGAAGACTTCAGAGGTGGTTAGAGGGGCCTAGAGGTGTTCATCCGGAAGTGTTGAACGGCCGACTGCAGTCCGTCTGTTTTTACTTTTCTGTGTGTTTTTTTTGGTCTTGTTTAGTAAAATTTTTGGTTACTAGGTTGTCTTATATGTGGGGGGTGGGTGAAACAGGGCTTTCTGTCTCTCCCTTCGGGGGAATGCGACTTTCTTGTCGTATCCCCCTTCTCTGCCTCCGTCTGCGCTGAGGCCTAATGGCGGAGCTGGCGGCCTCCAACCTGCGACCGACCTCGAGGCTCCGGAGGCAGAGCCAGCCAGGACTCACCAACGCGTGGCGGGCCTTCTTCGGGCTGTGGCGGCGTTCGGGCAGCGGCACGACTCAGCGCTCCGGGGGGAGGGTGGGGGGGGCGGCCCCGGGGCTGAGACGCTCCGATGGCAGCAGCACGACTCGGGGCTGGTACGGCGCTCCCGCGAGTGCGGCCCGGCTCGGGGCTGGGACAGCGCTCTGGTGGCTGAGGCGGCCCGGCGCGGGCCCGAGGTGGTGCTCCGGTGGCTGAGGCGGCGTTCTGGCGGCGGTGACCTGAATCCGGGACTCGGCCGCGGGCCTGTGGACGACATCGGCGGGAGCTCGCAGGTCATAGGCTGGTGCCTGTTTTCCGGAGATCCCGCGGTAACAGCTGCGTCCGCTGGACTGGAGGGCGGCAACTTCGACCACCCCGGGCCGCTGAGCTTGAACCGTCCCGTTCGCAGAGCTCGTTGAGCCGCGGGACTGACTTACCATCGCCCGGTGGGGTATCGCCTCAGCGCAGAGGGAGAAGAGGAGGGAAGAGACAGTAACCATAAGATTTTGCCTCCATCACAGTGAGGAGGTGCCTGGTGAACTAACTGTGGTGGATGTTAATTTGTGTGTATTGTGTGTTTTGTTGTTTATGATTACATATATGGCTGCAGGCAACGACATTTCGTTCAGACCTTAAGGTCTGAATGACAAATAAACGATCTAATCTAATCTAGAGGGGGTTAGATCGGATTAGCCGGGTTTAGAGGGCTCCATACGTGTTCAGAGGGATTAAAGGGGTTTAGAGGAGTTTAGTGGTGGGTTCAGAGGCATTTTGAGCGGTTTAGAGGTATTTACAGGGTGTTTAGACGGGTTCAGAGGGGTTTAGAGGGAATCTAGTGCGAAAACTGTGATCCTGGTGCGAAAACTGCGAGCGCAGCGCAAAGAAGTGTGAGCCCGGTGTGAAAAGGGCGAGCTGGTGTGAAAAGGGCGAGCTGGTGCGAAAAGTGCGAATCCGGTGCTAAATGTGCGAGCCTGGTGCGAAAAGTGCGAGACTGATGCAAAGGCTGCGAACCACGTCTGCAAACTTCAAGCCGGGCGCACAAGCTGCGAGCCTGGTGCGAAAAGAGCAAGCCTCAGTAAATGGGGGATTAGGGGAGGGCACTAATAAACGGGGAATTAGACGAGGGCACTCATAAATGGGGAATTAGACGAGGGCACTAATACATGGGGAATTAGGGAGCGCAGCACTAAATGGTGAATCAGGGGAGGACACAAGTAAATGGGGATTTAGGGGATGGCACCAGTAAATCGGAAATTAATGGAGCGCGCCAGTAAACAATGGCACAGCAATAGAGTTGCTGCCTCATGTTCAGAGACCCGGGTTCGATTCCAACTACGGCCGCTGTACGCACGGTTTTTGTACGTTCTCCCCTTTACCGCGTGGATTTTATCCAGAGATGCTGCCTGCCCCGCTGTTACTCCAGCTTTTTGAAACCACATATGTTATACCTTTGTTTCTCAGCTAAAGCTATACAGCCCGGTGGCACAGCGATAGAGTTGATGCCTAACAGCGCCAGACGCGGGTTCAATCCCAACCAAGGTTGCTGTATGCACGGAGTTTCTAGCTTCTCCCGCTGAGCGCGTGGATTTTCTCCGACATCATCGGTTTCCTCCCGAACTCCAAAGACGCACAGGTTTGTAGATATACAAGTTTAAATGTAAATTGTCCCCAGTGTGTGTAGGATATCGATAATGTGTGGGGATCGCTTGCCAGTGCGGACTCGCACTGTTCCCTTTCGAGACACTTTTCTCCAGAGATGCTGTCTGTCACGTGGGTTACTCCAGCATGTTGTGTCTATCTTCGGTTGAAACCAGCATCTGAAGATCCTTCCTGTGCGAAGCTGTTCTTAAGTCTGGACATTAGGGGGGATTCGAAGGGTTTAGGGGGGGGGGGGGGGGTCGACTGGCTTAGAGAGTTTAGAGAGGCGTAGAAGTTTAGATGGGTTTAGAGGGGCTTAGAAGGGTTTAGAGGGTTTAAAGGGGTTTAGAGGGGTTTCGAATGATTTAGAGGGGCTTCGAGAGGTTCCGAGGGGTTTAGAGTGTATTAGTGGGATGTAGGCGGGTACTGATGGGCTTTAGAGATCTTTAGAGGGATTTAGAGAGATTTAGAGATTTTTACAGGGGGTTTAAAAGGGGTTAGCGAGCCTTGGAGCGGTGTAATGGTGCTTTGAAGGCTTTCGAGGGGTTTAGAGCGGGTTAGGGGGTTTAAGAGGGGTATAAAGTGGGTAGTGGGGTTTACAAGGGTTTAGAGGGGTTTAGAGGTGGTTGCAGGGGTTTGTAAGGGGCGAGAGGGGGAGAGGTGTTTAGAAAGTTTAGTGAAGGTTTAAAATGGTTTAGAGGAGCTGCGATGTGTTTCGAGAGGTTCAGAAGGGCTTAGATGGACTTAGAAGGCTTTGGGTGAGTAAATGGTGAATTAGGGGAGGGCACCAATAAATGGGGAATTAGGAAGCGCAGCATTAAATGGTGAATCAGGGAGGACACAAGTAAATGGGGATTTGGGGGATGGCGCGAATAAACAGTGGCACAGCAATAGAGTTGCTGCCTCGCGCTCAGAAACCTGGGTTCAATTCCGACAACGGCCGCCGTCCGCACGTTATGTCCGTTCTACCCGTTACCGCGTGGATTTTCTACAGAGATGCTGCCTGCCCCGAGGTTACTCCAACGTTTTGAAACCACATATGGTATATATGTGTTTCTCAGCTAAAGCTATCCAGCACGGTGCCACAGCGGTAGAGTTGCTGCCTTACAGCGCCAGACGCGGGTTCTGTCACGCGGGCTATTCCAGCGTTTTGTGTCTACTTCGGTTGAAACCAGCATCTGAAGCTCCTTCCTGTGCGAAGCTGTTCTTGAGTCTAGACATTTGAGGGGTTTCGAAGAGTTTCGATGGATATCGAGGGGGTTCGACTGGCTTAGTGTGTTTAGAGGGGCTTAGAGGAGTTTAGATGAGTTTGGAGGGGCTTAGAAGAGTTCGAGGGTTTTAGAGGGGTTTAGAGGGTTTTCGGAGGATTGAGAGGGCTTTAGAGGGGTTTCGAGAGGTTTCAAGGGGTATAGATGGTGTTAAAAGGGTTTAGAGGGGTTTAGAGGGGGTTTTGAGGGGTTTCTCTGGGTTTAGGGTAGATTTTAAAGTTTAGAGGGGCTTATATGGGGTTTAGAGGGGCTTTGAGGGGTGTAGAGGGATTTAGATGCATTTAGAGGTTAAGAGGGGTTTAGAGGGATTCTGAGGGCTTTAGAGGGATTTAGAGGGGTTTAGAAGGGTTTGCAGAGGTATAAACTGTGATCCTGGTGCGAAAGCTGCGAGCGTAGCGCAAAAAATTGTGGGCCCGGTCCGAAAAGTGCGAGCTGGTGCAGAAGCTGCGAGCCTCGTCTGCAAGCTGCTAGCCGGCGCACAAATTGCGAGCCTGGTTCGAAATGAGCAAGCCTCAGTAAATGGGAAATTAGGGGAGGGCACTCATAAATGGGGAATTAGGGGAGCCCACCAATAAATGGGGAATTAGGAAGCGCAGCATTAAATGGTGAATCAGGGGAGGCCACCAGTAAATGGGGATTTAGGGGATGGCATCAGTAAATCGGAAATTAGGGGAGGGCGCCAGTAAAGAGTGGCAGCAATAAAGTTGCTGCCTCACGTTCAGAGACCCGGGTTCGATTCCAACTACGGCCGCTGTACGCACGGTTTGTACGTTCTCCCATTTACCGCGTGGATTTTCTCCGGAGATGCTGCCTGCCCCGCTGTTACTACAGCTTTTTGAAACCACATATGTTATATCTGTGTTTCTCAGCTAAAGCAACACAGCCCGGTGGCACAGCGGTAGAGTTGCTGCCTTACAGCGCCAGCCGCTGGTTCAATACCGACCGAGAGTGTTGTATGTATGGAGTTTCTATGTTCTCCCGCTGAGTGCATGGATTTTCTCCGACATCATCGGTTTCCTCCTGTAGATGGTTTATGCATGCAACCAATCATATAGTTACCTCAGCACCACTAACCCCGCCTTAGGAATCATTTATAATAACGCCTGCTTCTCCTTCTGCGCAGTACAGTAGCAGATTGGAGGCAGTGACTACTCATGTATCGTTTAACTCTGTATCCTTATTAAAGACTGTTATAAATTTCCACGTGTGTAATGTCTCATTGACATGGTGTCAGCTAGAGACAACTCGCGTCTCCTCTTTACCGGTTTTTATTTATTTTGCTAAGTTTTTATTTTCTTTTTGACGATGGCTTCCTCTTGCCGAAAGCCTGCTCTGCTCATCTTCGATTCGGACATCGCGGAGCTGGACTACCGCCAGTACATGAATATCGCACATCGGAACGAACCCGATGAAGTCAAAGCGTCTCTTATTCTCAACCTTGCCGGCCCCGACGCCATGAGAAGAGCGATAACATTCAGTTACGCCCCAGCGGTCCTGGGTGCCCACGATCAGGTACTGATACCCATTTAACTGCCGACGACCCAGCCGTCCTACTGCGCAAATTCAGGGAGATTTGTGACCTGCCCTCTAATCATATTTTACAAAGGATGCGATTTTTTACTCGCAAGCAGTTGCCCGATGAGCCTGTTGAGTGCTTCATCGCTGATTTACGTTACCTAGCTCAGAGGTGCCGGTTCGAAGCAATGATGGAACAACTAACTACAGACATTTTGGTGACGGGGATGCTCGATCAGAAACTGATATCGGAGCTCCTCCGCAAACCCAATCTGACTTTAAATGAAGCTATGCATGCCTGCAGAATGGCTGAGGTCATTGACCCGCCAGACAGTCAGCGGGACTCGGACACTAAATCTATCCATCGGACCTCGAATGGATAACACGAAATTCGTGCCACGGGCCAGCCCCGCATCTGGCGGTGATCCCCCTAAATGCCCGATCTGCAACTATATGCACCTCAGAAAGTCGCCATGCCCTGCCGACGATAACGCCTGCAACTATTGTAAGAAGTTAAACCATTTCTCTGCTGCCTGCCGTTCTCGTGGGAAAGACCACACGTTTCCAGACCTAACCTAAACATGCTGTTGCAAGTTGATAACAAGTATGACTCTCCGTCCTTGCTCGACGCTGCCCACGTTGCCGATCCAATTAATTCGCAAGGTGAGGCAAGCTCACTCCTTCATGCACCTGGCCGTCTACCCGATCCACCAGTTCTGATAACTGTCAACAATTCCGATTTTCACGCTAAGCTCGACACGTGGGCGAAGGTCAATGTAATGTCAATAAGCCTTTTCAAGAAGATATGGAATAATGAGCTCCTGATGGCAGACCGCTCCACTCTGCATGCTTACGGGGGCGAGGTGCGGAGATCGCTGGGTAAAGCTACTTTCACTTGTGTGCTAAAAAAACAATGCGTGCCTTGACCTTTTATCTTTTGAACTCTGACCGTGTGACTCTGTTGGGCAACCAGGCATGCCAGGACCTTTTGACTGGTGTCGTTCGACTGAACGGTCCACAAGGTGATGATATCGGTAGACACGATAAAGGAATACCCCGACCTGTTTAATGACGAACTGGGCAAGCTGCCCATCACCTACAAAATTGCCACTGATCTTAAGGTAGCGGGTGTCTCACGCCATGAAGGACAAAGTCGAGTCCATGTTAAACAACATGGTCTCCATGGGGGTGTTAGAAGCGGTCAGCGAGCCCACCGAGTGGGTGTCCACCATGGTTGCCACGTTAAAAAAGAACAGAAATAAAATCCGTGTGTGCATCAACCTTAAAGACTTGAACCTTGCCATCAGGCGCCCCCACTATCCCATGAGGACGTTTGAGGATGTTGCAGCTTAGGTCGGACAGGCCGCCGTCTTCTCTGTCCTCGACGATATGGCTCGTTTTGGCAGATACCGCTGGACAAGGGGTCATCGGATCTGACCACGTTTTCGACACCGTTCGGCAGATTCAAGTTCTTGCGGATGCCATTCGGCACCAACTCTGCCAGCGAGGTGTTTCAGAGGACCAAGGAACAGCTGTTCGCTGGCCTGCCGTGCGCTATCATTGTTGATGACATCCTGGTCTACGGGAAAAACGTGGTGGAGCACGACCAGAACCTACGCTGTGTCCTGGAGCGGGCACGACAGATCAACCTCAAGCTTAACCCTAAGAAGTGCAGGTTCCGGGTCTCCGAGGTCACTTACGTTGGACATGTATTCACTCCTGCCGGACTCAAGGCCTATACTTTGAAAGCTGCCGCCATCACTGAGATGCCGGCCCCCACCGACGTGCTTGGTCTACAGCTTCTTCTTCTTCTTATCGAGTTCACACACAAGATTAGAAGTTGTTCAGCCAGAGCTGAACACACTTCTCGGCACCTGCACAATGGTGTCTGTCTTGCGCTTCTTGTGCTTCTTTTGCGTGATAGTGGAAAGATTGGTTGAAACAGGGCCGAGACGTGAAGGCTCATTCCTTGACCCCTGTTCTACAGCGTTTCCTGGGTATGGTGAACTATCTTGTGAAATTTATACCCAACCTCAGCGAACTGAGCTCGTCCCTGCGACAGCTGACTAGAAAAGACACCGCCTGGTCCTGGTTCCCGCAGCACCAGCAGGCTTTTGATACTTTAAATTCTAAGCTGATCAGCACTCCTACTCTGACGTTTTTCGACCTGAAACGCCCCATTACTGTCACCTGTGACGCCTCGCGATTCGGGCTCGGTGCAGCCTGCCTACAGTCCACTACCGATGGCTCCCTGCTCCCTGTCTCCTATGCTGCCCGTAACATGACCGACACCGATCAACGCTACGCTCAGATCGAAAAGGAGCTGCATGCTGTCGTTTTCGCCTGCTCTAAGTTCAAAGACTTCCTTTTCGGAAACTCTTTCACGGTTGAGACTGACCACCAGCCACTGGTGACTATCCTGAACAAGCCGATCCATGTCGCACCTGCCAGGCTGCAACGTATGATGATGCTGCTCCAGCGAGCAGCCCTGAGTACCCGCAGAGTAACGTACTTGCTGAGCGGGCTGTCCGGAGTGCCAAGCTGCTGATGGAGCAAGCGCGCCTGGCGAATTCCGACTTTTACCTCGACCTCCTGAACCTGAGGAACATTCCAGCGACGCAGCCCTGGGATCTCCTGCCCTGCGGCTGATGTCCAGAACGACTAGACCACCGATTCCGACTTCTCAACATCAGCTGCTGCCTCGAGTGGAGCCTGCATTCGGCCTTTCAGGAAAAGCACGACATCCGACGATGGTCACATGATAGATCGTGCAAACCACTCAAGCCTCTGCTGCCTGGACAGGCCGTTCGTCTACAGACTGAATCAGAATCAGAATCAGAATCAGAATGCTTTATTGTCATTGCATGTGTCACATACAACGATATTACTGTGTCTCTCCATTTAAAAGATCTTCAAACATTCACATACTCATACTTTTTACACTCCCTCCCTCCCCAAACCCACCCATGATTCACATTTACATAAATTAACACTCTCCCACCCCCCACCCCCACCCCCCCTCCTTCCCCATAGCCCGCTCCCGAGACAGAGTTCAGTTCCAAGATTGCTGATGGGTAAAAGCTGTTCTTGAGTCTGGCAGTGCGTGACTTTACCGACCTGTACCTTTTTCCTGAAGGCAGCAGTGTGAAAAGATGTTGAAAAGGATGTGTAATGTCTTTCACGATATTACAGGTCCTGCTGCAGCAACTGTAGTGGTAAATGTCCTCCAGAGGGGGCAGGGGGACTGCTAGTCGATATTCCCGTCTGGCTACCGTGGTTTGCGTTGCCGACGCGCCTCGTTCGAATCTTGTGGACTTTGAAGGGACTGTCTACCGCAGAAGTCGTCAGCACCAGCTTGCAGTACAGGAGCCGCTCCCGCAGGCAGCGGGAACCAACGCTCCGCCGCTGCAGTTCCAGCCGTACGCTGCTGATCCTGTTACCGGCCCCTGCATGCCCCAGACCCCTCGCGTGCTTGGTTCACCTCCGCGTGGGACGTCTGTTGCTAACCATTTTCCAACCCCTCCTGCACTTTGTCCCCCCTGGCGTTCTCTGTTTCCCCTACGGCTTCGTCGCCTCCGGGTTTGCCGGCGTCCTCTGGTCTTTCTGGTGAGGGGGGGAGGGTTGGTCCATACGCGCTCGGGCCGTGTCAGCAAGCCGCCTGTTCGGTATGGTGATTTTGTTTAATTTTGTTGCAATGGTTATCCACCATGTTTAATCTTCTAAGGGGAAGGATGTACATATCCATATAACAAACCATATAACAAATACAGCACGGAAACAGGCCATCTCGGCCCTACAAGTCCGTGCCGAACAACTTTGTTCCCTTAGTCCCACCTGCCTGCACTCATACCATAACCCTCCATTCCCTTCTCATCCATATGCCTATCCAATTTATTTTTAAATGATACCAACGAACCTGCCACCACCACTTCCACTGGAAGCTCATTCCACACCGCTACCACTCTCTGAGTAAAGAAGTTCCCCCTCATGTTACCCCTAAACTTATGTCCCTTAATTCTAAAGTTATGTCCTCTTGTTTGAATCTTCCCTATTCTCAAAGGGAAAAGCTCGTCCACATCAACTCTATCCCTCTCATCATTTCAAAGACCTCTATCAAGTCCCCCCTTAACCTTCTGCGCTCCAGAGAATAAAGACCTAACTTATTCAACCTATCTCTGTAACTTAGCTGTTGAAACCCAGGCAACATTCTAGTACATCTCCTCTGTACTATATTTTGTTTGGCATCCTTCCTATAATTGGGCGACCAAAATTGTACACCATACTCCAGATTTGGTCTCTCTAATGCCCTGTACAATTTTAACATTACATCCCAGCTTCTATACTCAATGCTCTTCAAAAAATTCAGGAAGATTAGTCAAACATGACCTTCCAGGCACAAATCCATGTTGATCAAATGTCATTAGAAACGGGAATAGTGCCGGAGGATTGGCGTACTGCGCATGTTGTTCCATTGTTTAAAAAGGGGTCTAAGAGTAAACCTAGCAATTATAGACCTGTTAGTTTGACGTCAGTGGTGGGCAAATTAATGGAAAGTATACTTAGTCTTAATCTTCTTAAATTCTTTGTAGAGGTTACTCGGGAAATTGATGAGGGTAAAGCAGTGGATGTTGTATATATGGACTTCAGTAAGGCCTTTGACAAGGTTCCTCACGGAAGGTTGGTTAAGAAGGTTCAATTGTTGGGTATTAATGGTGGAGTAGCAGGATGGATTCAACAGTGGCTGAATGGGAGATGCCAGAGAGTAATGATGGATGGTTGTTTGTCAGGATGGAAGCCAGTGACAAGTGGGGTGCCACAGGGATCTGTGATGGGTCCACTGTTGTTTGTCATGTACATCAATGATCTGGATGATGGTATGGTAAATTGGATTAGTAAGTATGCCGATGATACTAAGGAGGAGTTGTGGATAATGAAATAGATTTTCAAAGTCTACAGAGAGATTTATGCCAGTTGGAAGAGTGGGCTGAAAGATGGCAGATGGAGTTTAATGCTGATAAGTGTGAGGTGCTACATCTTAGCAGGACAAATCAAAATAGGAAGTACATGGTAAATGGTAGGGAATTGAAGAATGCAGGTGAACAGAGGGATCTGGGAATAACTGTGCACAGTTCCCTGAAAGTGGAATCTCATGTAGATAGGGTGGTAAAGAAAGCTTTTGGTGTGCTGGCCTTTAAAAATCAGAGCATTGGGTATAGAAGTTGGGATGTAATGTTAAAATTGTACAAGGCATTGGTGAGGCCAATTCTGGAGCATGGTGTACAATTTTGGTCGCCTAATTATAGAAAGGACGTCAACAAAATAGAGAGATTACAGAGGAGATTTACTAGAATGTTGCCTGGGTTTCAGCAACTAAGTTACAGAGAAAGGTTGAACAAGTTAGGGCTTTATTCTTTGGAGCGCAGAAGGTTAAGGGGGGACTTGATAGAGGTCTTTAAAATGATGAGAGGGATAGACAAAGTTGACGTGGATAAGCTTTTCCCACTGAGAGTAGGGAAGACTCAAACAAGGGGACATGACTTGAGAATTAAGGGACAGAAGTTTAGGGGTAACATGAGGGGGAACTTCTTTACTCAGAGAGTGGTAGCTGTGTGGAATGAGCTTCCAGTGAAGGTGGTGGAGGCGGGTTCGTTTTTATAATTTAAAAATAAATTGGATAGTTATATGGACGGAAAATGAATGGAGGGTTATGGTCTGAGCGCAGGTATATGGGACTAGGGGGAGAATACGTGTTCGGCACGGACTAGAAGGGTCGAGATGGCCTGTTTCCGTGCTGTAATTGTTATATGGTTATATGGTTATATGGTTATATGACTGTTCCTAATCAGACCCTGATTATCCATATGCTTATATATATTATCTCTAAGTATCTTTTCCATTAATTTGCCCACCACTAAAGTCAAACTAACAGGTCTATTATTGCTAGGTTTACTCTTAGAACCCTTTTTAAACAATGGAACAACATGCGCAGAACGCCAATCCTCGGGGACTATTCCTGTTTTTAATGACATTTGAAATATTTCTGTCATAGTCCCGGCTATTTCTACACTAACTTACCTCAATGTCCTAGGGAATATCCTGTCAGGACCTGGAGACTTATCCTCTTTTATATTTTTCTAAAGTGTCAGTACTTCTTTTACTTTGAAACTCATAGTATCTATAGCTACTCTATTAGTTTCCCTTACCTCCCATAATGCAATATCCTTCTCCTTGGTGAATACCGAAGAAAATAAATTGTTCAATATCTCCCCCATCTCTTTTGGCTCTGCAGATAGCTGTCCACTCTGTCTCTCCAATGGACCAATTATATCCCTCGTTATCCTTTTGCTATTAATGTAGCTGTAGAAACCCTTTGGATTTACTTTCACCTTACTTGCCAAAGCAACCTCATAACTTCTTTTAGCTTTTCTAATTTCTTTCTTAAGACTTTTTACATTCCTTGTACTCCTCAAGCACCTCATTTACTTCATGCTGCCTATAATTATTGTAGATCTCCCTCTTTTTCCGAACAAGATGTCCAATTTCACTTGAAAACCAGGGCTATTTCCAATTTTTACTGTTTCGTTTCAACCGAACAAGAACAGAAAGATTAAGTACTCTTAACATTTCCCCTTTAAATGTCCTCTATTTCTCTTCTACATCTTTCCCATAAAACAAAATGTCCCAGTTCACTCCTTTTAAATCATCTCACATCTCATCAAAGTTAGCCTTTCTCCAATCAAAAATCTCAACCCTATGCCCAGTTCTGACCTTCCCCATAATTATATTGAAACCAATGGTATTGTGATCACTGGACCCGAAGTGCTCCCCAACGCATACCTCCTCCTCCTGTCCCGTCTCATTTCCTAACAGGAGGTCCAGCACTGCCCCTCCTCTAGTAGGTACCTCTATGTATTGCTGCAAAAATCTATCCTGCACACATTTTACAATCTCCAAACCATCCAGCCCATTTACAGAATGTGTTTCCCAGTCTATGTGTGGAAAGTTGAAATCTCCCACAATCACCACCTTGTGCTTACTATTAATATCTACCATCTCCTAACATATTTGCTCTTCCAATTCTCGTTCCCCATTTGGCGGTCTATAATACACCCCTATAATTGTTGCTACACCTTCCCCACTTCTCAGTTCCACCCAAATAGCCTCCCTAGATGAGCCCTCCAATCTATCCTGCCAAAGCACTGCTGTAATAAATTCCCTGACTAGCAATGCAACACCTCCACCTCTTTCCCCTCCAATTCTATCACACCTGAAGCAACGAAATCCTGGAATATTTAGTTTCCAATCACAGCCCTCCTGCAACCATGTTTCACTGATCGCCACAACATCATACTTCCAGGTGTCAATCCAGACTCTAAGCTCATCCACCTTTCTTACAATGCACCCAGCATTAAAATATGCACATTTAAGAATCCCCCGGCACTTATTCTCTGTTTATTTCCATTTTTTTCTTTCTCCTCTTGTGTCCGAGTGGTACCCTTTTCTGCTTCCTGCCTCCCATTCTGTCTACTAGCTTTCTCTATTTGAGTCCCTCGCCCCAACTATTCTAGTTTAAAGTCTCCCCAGTGGCTTTGCAAATTTCCCCGCCAGGATATTGGTCCCCCTCGGGTTCAAGTGCAACCCATCCTTTCTGTACAGGTCCCACCTTCCCCAAAAGAAGTCCCAATGATCCAGAAACTTGAATCCCTGTCCTCTGCACCAGTCTTTCAGCCACGCATTTGTCCTCCACCTCGCTCCATTCCTACTCTCACTCTCGCGTGGCACAGGCAGTAATCCTGAGATTGTTACCTTTTTGGTCCTTTTCCTTAACTCTCCTCCCAACTCCCTAAATCCTCCATTCAGGACCACTTCCATTTTTTTTACCTATGTCATTGGTACCTATATGTACCACGACCTCAGGCTCCTCTCCCTCTGATTTCAGGATATCTTGGAGGCGTTGAGACACGTCCGAGACCTAGGCACCAGGGAGGCAGACCACCATCCTGGTCTCCCGACTGCGTCCACAGAATCGCCTATCCGACCCCCTAACAATGGAGTCCCCCATTACTATTGCTCTCTTCTTTTTTTCACCTAACTTTCGGAGCAACAGGGCCATCTCTGTGCTGGAGGCCCGTCCGCTGTCGCTACCCCCGGGTAGGCTGTCACCCCCATCCGTACTCAAACAGGAGTACTTATTTGCAAGATGTATCGACATTGGAGTACTCACTCGTTCCTGCCTCTGCCCATTGCCCTTCATTAGCGTGACGCACATGTCTCTCTCCGGTGGTTTTGGAGTGACCACCTCCCTATAACTCCCCTCTATGACCACCTCACTCTCCCTGACCAGACAGAGGTAATCGAGCTGCTGCTCCAGAATCCTAATACGATCCCTTAGGAGCCCCATCTCTCTGCACCTGGTGCAGATGTGGACGTATGGAGGGCCATCTGACACCATGACCTCCCACATCTGACATCCAGAACAGTACACTGCTCTGACTGTCATTATCTCGCCTTACCCTGGATCCGATACCAGTATAATACAATAGAAACTGCTGGGAGAAATCAGCAGGTATCTGACTCACAAACAGCTGCTCCCTCTTGACCTTTAAACTGCACCTTTATTATATAAACAAACAGCACTGTACATTTAGCCCACTGTACCTTTACTAAAGCACTGTAGCCTTAGCTCACTTTACCTTTACTAAAGCACTGTACCTTTAACCAGAAAGCAGAAATGCTAACCTGAGGTTGCACCCAATCAGCTGCTTCCTCTAGTCTGCTTCCGCCAATCAGCGGCTTCCACCAGAACCCTCCCTATGGAGTGTGGAACGTTACGGATTTTGGTAAAAACATCTCCGACCCTCCTGCACTCGCTCCAACGGTCCCGGGCCTCTGTGAAAGAAAGCCCCGCGCCCGATTTAAGTACTCACCGCCCTGACCCTCCTCCACTCGCTCCAACGGTCCCGGGCCGCCAATCCAAATAATTTTTTTATTTGATTCAGAATCCTTACGGAGTTCCTGAGAATGAAGTTATGGCCAACTAATTTGTAGCGAACCTGTGCTCCGAAAAAGAGCGACACTGGGAGAGAGGTCTCTGAAAGAAACAAGGATTCAATGTTTAGCCATAGTGGGGAGACATCAGACCGGTCGTCATCAGGAAAGCCCCACTGCCAGAAAGTGAGAGCCCTCGCATCTGCAGCCCAGTAGTAATGCTTCAGTACCGGAAGGCCGAGGCCACCCCTATCCACATTCTTCTGTAGGTGGGCTTTAGCAATGCGAGGGGGTTTGTCTGCCCAGACAAATGAGAGAATAACCGAATCCAGTTGTTTGAACAAATACAATGGTAAGTAGATGGGAAGGTTTTGGAAAAGATACAAAAATCTTGGGAGTGCAACCATTTTAATAGCATTGATGCGGCCAATCATTGAGAGAGATAGCAGCTTCCAGCACCTAATGCTAGCTTTTAATTTGTCTACCATGTCCAAAAAAATCAATTTAAGTAGAAGTTTGGGTTTCTGGAGTACTTTGTGGGTGGGTAGGAAATATGTTCAGGGGGTTGTTTGAGTGTGGTGTTTTGCACTGCAATGTGTGGTGTTTTTGTGTTTCTTACTGCCTTTTGTGTTTTTTTGGAGGAATGCCAGATCGTCTTCGTCTCAGGGATAGTGTTAGTACCTGACAGTACTGCACATAGCAGCATTAATAACAACTTAACTTTAGTCTCATGGAATGTGAAGGGTCTTGGTCATGTAATTAAAAGGGGTCGCGTTTTCTCACATCTCAAATCATTGAAGTCAGACATAATTTTTCTTCAAGAAACGCACATTGGTGTAAACGAACAGGGTAGACTGAAAGCAAACTGGATTTCTCAGGTTTTCCAAGCGCCTTTTACTGATAAGGCCAGAAGGGTTGCTATTCTTTTTCGTAAAAGTATTACATTTCGCCTTGACTCTATGACAGCAGACACTTATGGCAGATACTTAATGATTTCAGGTCACATAAATTCATTTCCAATAACTATGCATAATATCTATGCCCCAAATGTTGATAATCCTGATTTTATTCGTAAATTTTTTGATATGATACCAGCCTCTAGCCCTAATGTCATTATTGGAGGTGACTTCAATTGTTATTTAATTCCAATCCTGGACAGACTCTCCACAAAAACCGG
>NW_022630310.1:0-25492 GCF_010909765.2 Amblyraja radiata
CCCCCCCTCCCTCCCCACCCTTATGCTGCGTGCTCAGCCCCCTGCTGTACTCACTCTATACCCATGACTGCGTAGCGAACCACAGTGCGAACTCCATCATCAAGTTCGCTGACGACACCACTATTGTGGGGCGTATCACTGATGGGGATGAGTCAGAGTACAGAAGAAAGATCGAGCAACTGTCCATATGGTGCCAGCGCAATAACCTGGCCCTCAACACCAGCAAAACCAAGGAACTGATTGTGTACTTTGGAAGGAGTAGGAGGGGGACCCACAGCCCCATTTATATCAACGGGTCGATGGTTGAAAGGGTCAAGAACTTCAAATTCCTGGGCGTGCACATCTCTGAAGATCTTTCCTGGTACGAGAACACTAACGCAATTATCAAAAAAGCTCATCAGCGCCTCTACTTCCTGAGAAGATTACGGAGAGTCGGGTTTGTCAAGGAAGACTCTCTCTTACTTCTACAGGTGCACAGTCGAGAGCATGCTGACCGGTTGCATCGTGGCTTGGTTCGGCAATTTGAGCGCCCTGGAGAGGAAAAGACTACAAAAAGTAGTAAACACTGCCCAGTCCATCATCGGCTCCGACCTTCCTTCCATCGAGGGGATTTATCGCAGTCGCTGCCTCAAAAAGGCTGGCAGTATCATCAAAGACCCACACCATCCTGGCCACACACTCATCTCCCTGCTACCTTCAGGTAGAAGGTACAGGAGCCTGAAGACTGCAACAACCAGGTTCAGGAATAGCTACTTCCCCACAGCCATCAGGCTATTAAACCTCCCTCGGAGAAAACTCTGATTATTAGCAACCACTTTCTGTTATTTGCACTTTACCAGTTTATTTATTCATGTGGGTATATATTTATATCATGGTATATAGACACATTTATCTGTTTTGTAGTAAATGCCTACTATTTTCTGTGTGCTTAAGCAAAGCAAGAATTTCATTGTCCTATACAGGGACACATGACAATAAACTCACTTGAACTTGAACTTGCTTGTAATACAGTGGCTTGCAAAAGTATTCATACCCCTTGAACTTTTCCACATTTTGTCACGTTACAACCATAAACGTAAATGTATTTTATTGGGATTTTATGTGATAGACCAACACAAAGTGGCGCATAATTGTGAAGTGGAAGGAAAATGATACATGGTTTTCACATTTTTTTACAAATAAAAAACTGAAAAGTGTGGCGTGCAAATGTATTCAGCCCCCCTTTACTCTGATGCCCCTAAATAAAATCCAGTGCAACCAATTGCCTTCAGAAGTCACCTAATTAGTAAATAGAGTCCACTTGTGTGTAATCGAATCTCAGAATAAATACAGATGTTCTGTGAAGGCCTCAGAGGTTTGTTAGAGAACATTAGTGACAAACAGCATCATGAAGCCCAAGGAACACACCAGACAGGTCAGGGATAAAGTTATGGGGAAGTTTAAAGCAGGGTTAGGTTATAAAAAAAATCCCAAGCTTTGAACATCTCACGGAGCACTGTTCAATCCATCATCCGAAAATGGAAATAGTATGGCACAACTGCAAACCTACCAAGACATGGCCGTCCACCTAAACTGACAGGCCGGGCAAGGAGAGCATTGATCAGAGAAGCAGCCAAGAGGCCCATGGTAACTCTGGAGGAGCTGCAGAGATCCACAGCTCAGGTGGGAGAATCTGTCCACAGGACAACTATTAGTCGTGCACTCCACAAATCGGGCCTTTATGGAAGAGTGGCAAGAAGAAAGCCATTGTTGAAAAAAAGCCATAAGAAGTCCCGTTTGCAGTTTGCCACAAGCCATGTGGGGGACACAGCAAACATGTGGAGGAAGGTGCTCTGGTCAGATGAGACCAAAATTGAAGTTTTTGGCCTAAATGCAAAACGCTATGTGTGGCGGAAAACTAACACTGCACATCACCCTGAACACACCATCCCCACTGTGAAACATGGTGGTGGCAGCATCATGCTGTGGGGATGCTTTTCTTCAGCAGGGACAGGGAAGCTGGTCAGAGTTGATGGGAAGATGGATGGAGCCAAATACAGGGCAATCTTGGAAGAAAACCTGTTAGAGTCTGCAAAAGACTCGAGACTGGGGCGGAGGTTCACCTTCCAGCAGGACAACGACCCTAAACATACAGCCAGAGCTACAATGGAATGGTTTAGATCAAAGCATATTCATGTGTTAGAATGGCCCAGTCAAAGTCCAGACCTAAATCCAATTGAGAATCTCTGGCAAGACTTGAAAATTGCTGTTCACAGACGCTCTCCGTCCAATCTGACTGACCTTGAGCTATTTTGCAAAGAAGAATGGGCAAAAATTTCAGTCTCTAGATGTGCAAAGCTGGTAGAGACATACCCCAAAAGACTTGCAGCTGTAATTGCAGCGAAAGGTGGTTCTACAAAGTATTGACTCAGGGGGGCTGAATACTTTTGCACGCCACACTTTTCAGTTTTTTATTTGTAAAAAAATTTGAAAACCATGTATCATTTTCCTTCCACTTCACAATTATGCACCACTTTGTGTTGGTCTATCACATAAAATCCCAATAAAATACATTTACATTTGTGGTTGTAACGTGACAAAATGTGGAAAAGTTCAAGGGGTATGAATACTTTTGCAAGCCACTGTAAGTCCATAAATGCAGACCACGTCTTTTGGAAGTGGTCTGCTTTGCCTGCTAGGAGGAGTCTCATATCTTCCAGGTGTAATGTTTCGAACATGTTTGAAATCCACATTTTTATTGTTGGTAGAGGAGCGTTTTTCCAGAATTTGAGTATAAGCTTTTTTTCCCATTATTAGCCCGTAATTAAGTAAATTCTTTTGAAACACGTTTAGTTCAGGGCTACCTTCCGTTGTTCCAAAAATAATCCATTCTGGTTTCGGTATGAGTTTTATTTTAAATAATTTTGTGAAGATTTCAAATATTTCGTTCCAGAATTTTTGGATTTTTATACAAAAAACAAAAGAGTGCGCTATGGTAGCTTCATGAGACTGGCGTTTATCACAAATGGGTGAGACGTTGGGGACAAGTTTATTTATTTTGTTTTTTGAATAGTATAGTCTATGTAATGTTTTGAATTGAATTAGAGTATGTCGTACGTTGATCGAGCATTTATGCACATATAGTAAGTGTTTATCCCAGCTCTCTTTTGAAATTGTTATAGCTAGTTCTTGTTCCCAGTCTCTTCTAATACCATCAGTTGTAGGTATTTCTATATTTAAAATAGTGTTGTATAAGTATGATATTAGGTTTGCTGATTCGGCCTTTGTCTTCATTGCTTCGTCCAGTAAGTCTGGAGGCATGTTATGATAGTCTTTTATGTATTTTTTCAGATAGTCACACAATTGAAGATATTTAAAATATTGATTATTTCTCAAATTATATTTCAGTTGTAATTGTTGAAATGATAATAAATTTCCAAATTCATACAAGTCTCCGAGCGTTTTGATTCCCATTCTTTCCCATTGTGTAAATGATTTATCTATAATTGAAGGTTTAAACGACGGGTTATTGACTATTGGTATTAAAAGAGATAGATTTCTTAATTTTAGATTCTGTTTTATTTGTTTCCAAGTTCTAATTGTGCTATGTATCATTGGATTTTTATTGTAATTTTTGTTATTCAGATTCATTGGTGAGAGGAGAGTCGCTCCTGTATTACACGGAGAGCAGTCCTCTCTCTCCATTACAATCCAGTCCACCTGCTGGGCAGAGTTGTCCAGCAGGTGAATCATATTTTTAATGATTCCAATCGACTGCCCAATTATAGTACATAAAGTTAGGGAGCGCTAGACCACCCATCTCTTTTGGTTTACTAAGGTGTGTTCTTTGTATTCTGTGGGATTTATAATCCCATACAAAATTTGTAATGTTTGAGTCCAATTTTTTGAAAAATTTTTTTGGAAGATACATAGGTATTGATTGGAATAAATATAGGATTTGTGGTAAAAATATCATTTTTATGGCATTTATTCGACCTATTAAAGACATCGGGAGCGTTTTCCAGAATTTGATTAGATTATTTAGTTTCTTACGTAAGGGACTATAATTGGCATTAAACATAGCGTGATAGTTTCTAGTAATTTCAATTCCTAAATATTTGAATTTTTCTGTGGCTATTTTAAAGGGGAATTTCAAGAGATGTGTTGAGTCTTTCGGTTTTATCGACATGATTTCACTTTTGTTCCCTCTCTTCACCCTCCACACCCCATCCTCCCCTCCTGAACACTCCACACCCCCCCCCTCCTGAACACTCCACACCCCATCCCCCCCCTCCTGAACACTCCACACCCCATCCTCTCCCCATCCCCCCCCCCTCCTGAACACTCCACACCCCATCCTCCCCTCCTGAACACTCCACACCCATTCCCTGATGAGCGGGGACCCGGTTGACAAACGGCGCCACTCTCCCCGGGGATTCACCGTGGCGCGTACAGCGGTAGAGTTGCTGCCTTACAGCAAAATGCAGCGCTGGAGACCTGGGTTCGATCCCGACTACGGGCGCTATCCGTACGGAGTTTGCACGTTCTCCCCGTGACCTGCGTGGGTTTTCTCCCAGATCTCCGGCTTCCTCCCACATTCCAAAGACGTGCAGGTTTGCAAGTTAATTGGCTTGGTGAATGTCAACATTGTCCCTAGTGGGTGTAGGATACGTTTGTGACATCCAGTGATGGTGATTATAGGCAAAGATACAGAGCAACGGAAACGTGCTGTATCCCCTCTCTACCCCCTCCCTATCTGGTCCCCTCCTCTCACCCCCCTCTACTCTCTCCCCACCCCCGTTCTCTTTACCCGCCCCCTTCTCCTCTCCCCTACCCCCCTTCTCCTCTCCCCCTACCCCCCTTCTACTCTTCCCCTCCCCCCTTCTCCTCTCCCCCTCACCCCCTTCTCCTCTCCCCCTCACCCCCTTCTCCTTTCCCCCACCCCCCCTTCTCCTCTCCCCCACCCCCATTCTCCTCTCCCCCTCCCCCCATCTCCTCTCCCCTTCCCCCTTCTCCTCTCCCCTTCCCCCTTTCTCCTCTCCTCTCTCCCCACCCCTCCTTCTCTTTCCCCCCCTTCTTCCCTGCCTACCCCCCCTTCTACTCCCCCCACTCCTCCCCCCCCCCCCCCCCCCATCTCCTCTCCCCCTTCTCCTCTCCCCCTTCTCCTCTCCCCCCCGCTCGCTCGCTCCCGGGCGGATAAACTGTATTACACTCGCTCCCGGGTCCCACAACTGTATTACACTCGCTCCCGGGCCCCACAACTGTATTACACTCGCTCCCGGGCGGATAAACTGTATTACACTCGCTCCCGGGCGTATAACTGTGTTACACTCGCTCCCGGGCGGATAAACTGTGTTACACTCGCTCCCGGGCGGATAAACTATATTACACACGCTCCCGGGCCCCACAACTGTATTACACTCGCTCCCGGGCCCCACAACTGTATTACACTCGCTCCCGGGCGGATAAACTATATTACACACGCTCCCGGGCCCCACAACTGTATTACACTCGCTCCCGGGCGGATAAACTGTATTACACTCGCTCCCGGGCGGATAAACTGTGTTACACTCGCTCCCGGGCGGATAAACTGTGTTACACTCGCTCCCGGGCGGATAAACTGTGTTACACTCGCTCCCGGGCGGATAAACTGTGTTACACTCGCTCCCGGGCGGATAAACTGTGTTACACTCGCTCCCGGGCGGATAAACTGTGTTACACTCGCTCCCGGGCGGATAAGCTGCAGCTTTCGACGCCCGTTATCCTCCCGACTCCGACGCTTTCTCCCCGCCCCCCCTTCACCGTCCATCCGCCGCTGAGAACATTTGCCGCCGCCGCCGCCGCTGTTAAACCGCTCCTGACCTCAGGCTCGGCCTCCAGCTGTTGCCCTGATGTCGCTCATTGATTGATTGATTGATTGATTGATTGATCCACCCGCCCACATACCCCACACACACACACTCACCCACCCCGACTGTCGACCATCGCTCCCGGGCGGGCGGGCGGGCGCGCGGACACAGACCGCACTGTTGCCGTCAACGGGAGACTTGACTGACGTCATGACTGGCTGCCGGGAGTCAAGATGGCCGCCGGGATCCCAGCCACCAACTGTCGCCGCTCGCGCTCGCGCTCCAGCTCCACCCGGACTGCCAGTAGTCAAGATGGCCGCCTCTGGCTTCACCCCGCGCATCGACGTCAACGGGAGACTGGACTGGACTGGACCTGCCAGTAGTCAAGATGGCCGCCGGGATCCCAGCCACCAACTGTCGCCGCTCCCGCTCGCGCTCCCTCAGCCGTTGCCGCCCGTTGTTTTTCCCGCCGTTTCCAGAAGGTTCTTCACCAACGGCCGCTCGCCCGCCCGCCCGCGCGCTCGGTCACTGGGAGTTCGTTCGCTTCTCCACGGCCGACCTTCACATTCCCGCTGGAAATGGGCTGAATAAACACAGGTGGGAAGTTTAAATCATCTTGAATAATGACAACAACGTGTAGTAGACAGACAGACAGACAGACAGAGCGGGCGAGGGGCCAGGTGTGAAGTTTAAATCACCTTGAATCATAACATGTAGTAGACCGACAGACAGAGCGGGCGAGGGGCCAGGTGTGAAGTTTAAATCATCTTGAATCATAACATGTAGTAGACAGACAGAGGTTGTTAGTTCATCACTAACTAACCGCAATAGGGAGGTTTCACGGCAGTCGGGTCACTGTTGCTATTATTAAACCATAATTTAAAAATAAATTTTGAGATGATTTCAATTTATTCCCATCTTCCATTACTCCAAATATAATCATTTCAGTATTAGGTTCCATTCTTATCTTAAATAATTTTGTAAATATTTCAAAAATATCACTCCAAAATCTATAAAGTTTTATGCAGGAAGCAAAAGAGTGTGTTATAGTTGCGTTTTGGGATAAACATTTATCACAAATGGGGGATATATTTGGATAGAATTTGTTCAATCTTGTTTTTTGACACGTTGGATGGAAGAAATGTTTTTATTTGTGTATGGGTCCCAAGCTGCAACTGCGGAGTCCAAATGAGGTCTAACGAGGGTGAAGTATAGCTTCTCCTTGACAGAAGTTGAACAATGATGAAAGTTGCGCCTCAGAAAGTTTAGGACACCTGTTGCTTTCACCGTTGCATCTTGAATGACAACAACGTGTAGTAGACAGACAGACAGAGGTTGTTAGTTGTTAGTTCAGGTTGTTAGGATGGGATACTGAGGTGGGGGAGAGATGGAGAGGGAGAAAGAGAGGAGGAGAGAAAAAGAGGGGAGAGAGAGGGGGAGAGAAAGGGGAGGAAGAGAGAGACGGGGGAAAGAGGGAGGGGAGAGAGTGTGGAGAGAGAGAAAGAGGGGAGAGGTGGGGAGAGGAAGAGAGAAAGAGAAGGGGAAGAGAGAAAGGGGAGAGATGGGGGAGGGGAGAGGAGAAGGGGGTGAGGGGGAGAGGAGAAGGGGGTGAGGGGGAGAGGAGAAGGGGGTGAGGGGGAGAGGAGAAGGGGGGTAGGGGGAGAGGAGAAGGGGGCGGGTAAAGAGAACGGGGGTGGGGAGAGAGGAGAGGGGGGTGAGAGGAGGGGACCAGATAGGGAGGGGGTAGAGAGGGGATACAGCACGTCTCCGTTGCTCTGTATCTTTGCCTATAATCACCACCACTGGATGTCACAAACGTATCCTACACCCACTAGGGACAATGTTGACATTCACCAAGCCAATTAACTTGCAAACCTGCACGTCTTTGGAATGTGGGAGGAAGCCGGAGCTCTGGGAGAAAACCCACGCAGGTCACGGGGAGAACGTGCAAACTCCGTACGGACAGCGCCCGTAGTCGGGATCGAACCCAGGTCTCCAGCGCTGCATTTTGCTGTAAGGCAGCAACTCTACCGCTGTACGCGCCACGGTGAATCCCCGGGGAGAGTGGCGCCGTTTGTCAACCGGGTCCCCGCTCATCAGGGAAGGGGTTCCTGCGGCCGCAGCCACCCAGTGATGCCCCGAGTTTATGCATCACCGGGCAGAGAGGGGTCTGCCGTGGGGACCTGCAGAATGAGGCCAGTCGGCCCATCTAGTCTACTCCGCCATTCAATCATGGTTAGACACAAAAAGCTGGAGTAACTCAGCGGGACAGGCAGCATCTCTGGAGAGAAGGAATGGGTGACGTTTCGGGTCGAGACCCTTCTTCAGTCTGGTTACGGATAAGGGAAACGAGAGATATAGACAATCACGGCTGATCTATCTCTCCCTCTCAACCCCATTCTCCTGCCTTCTCCCCATAGCCCTGACACCCGTACGAATGAAGAATCTGTCAACCTCCGCCTTAAAAATACCTAATGACAGCCGTCTGCGGCAATGAATCCCACAGATTCACCACCCTCCAGCTCAAGAAATTCCTCATCATCTCCAGTCTAAAGGTACATCCTTTAATTTTGAGGCTGTGCCCTCTGGTCCTAGACTCTCCCACTGGTGGAAACATCCTCTCCACATCCACTCTGTCCAGGCCTTTCGCTATTTGATGGGGTGTGGAGGGTGCAGAGAGGGTTCGTGAGGGTGGGCACGGGGTTTGTAGGGTGCAGAGAGGGTTTGGGAGAGAGGGGAGAGGGTGCAGAGAGGGTTTGGAAGGGATGTGGAGGGTGCAGGGTTTGGGAGAGGGGGTGGGATGTGGTGGACATAGAGAGGGTTCAGTAGGATGGGGTGTGGAGGGTGAAGAGAGGGTTCGGGGGGGAGGTGATGGGGTGTGGAGTGTTCAGGGGGGGGCGGGGGGTGGGGTGTGGAGTGTTCAGGAGGGGGATTGGGGATGATCAGCCACAGAAACATAGACAACAGGTGCAGGAGTAGAGGCCATTCGGCCCTTCGAGCCTGCACCGCCATTCAATATGATCATGGCTGATCATCCAACTCAGTATCCTGTACCTGCCTTCTCTCCATACCCCCTGATCCCTTTAGCCACAAGGGCCACATCTAACTCCCTCTTAAATATAGCCAATGAACTGTGGCCTCAACTACCTTCTGTGGCAGAGAATTCCACAGATTCACCACTCTCTGTGTGTGAAAAAAAATGTTTTCCTCATCTCGGTCCTAAAAGACTTCCCTCTTATCCTTAAACTGTGTGTGTGGCCCCTTGTCCTGGACTTCCCCAACATCGGGAACAATCTTCCTGCATCTAGCCTGTCCAACCCCTTAAGAATTTTGTAAGTTTCTATAAGATCCCCCCTCAATCTTCTAAATTCTAGCGAGTACAAGCCGAGTCTATCCACTCTTTCTTCATATGAAAGTCCTGACATCCCAGGAATCAGTCTGGTGAACCTTCTCTGTACTCCCTCTATGGCAAGAATGTCTTTCCTCAGATTAGGAGACCAAAACTGTACGCAATACTCCAGGTGTGGTCTCACCAAGACCCTGTACAACTGCAAGGAATGGGTGACGTTTCGGGTCGAGACCCGTAGTGACCAGAAACATCACCCATTCCTTCTCTCCAGAGACGTTGCCTGGTCCGTGCCGGTCACCAGGGCAAATTCGGCACAGAGACTCTAACGGCAGTGGCTCAATGCTTCTGACGCCTCCAACAGCCCGGGACTCTTGTACTAAGGCTGCTCCATGGCCGGAGATGCAGCGAGCGACTCGCCAGCCCGACAAACACTCGCCAGCCCGACAAACACTAGCCAGCCCGGCAAACACTCGCCAGCCCGACAAACACTCGCCAGCCCGGCAAACACTCGCCAGCCCGACAAACACTCGCCAGCCCGACAAACACTCGCCAGCCCGACAAACACTCGCCAGCCTGGCAAACACTAGTCAGCCCGACAAACACTCGCCAGCCCGGCAAACACTAGCCAGCCCGGTAAACACTCGCCAGCCCGGCAAACACTCGCCAGCCCGACAAACACTCGCCAGCCCGGCAAACACTAGCCAGCCCGGCAAACACTCGCCAGCCCGACAAACACTCGCCAGTCTGGAAAACACTAGCCAGCCCCACACACACTCGCCAGCCCCACACACACACTCGCCAGTCTGGAAAACACTACCCAGACCCACACACACTCGCCAGCCCCACACACACTAGCCAGCCCGACAAACACTCGCCAGCCCGGCAAACACTAGCCAGCCCGGCAAACACTCGCCAGCCCGACAAACACTCGCCAGTCTGGAAAACACTAGCCAGCCCCACACACACTCGCCAGCCCCACACACACTCGCCAGTCTGGAAAACACTACCCAGACCCACACACACTCGCCAGCCCCACACACACTAGCCAGCCCGACAAACACTCGCCAGCCCCGCAAACACTCGCCAGCCCGACAAATACTCGCCAGTCTGGAAAACACTACCCAGACCCACACACACTCGCCAGCCCCACACACACTAGCCAGCCCGACAAACACTCGCCAGCCCGGCAAACACTCGCCAGCCCGACAAACACTCGCCAGCCCCGCAAACACTCGCCAGCCTGACAAACACTCGCCAGCCCCACAAACACTCACCAGCCCGGTAAACACTCGCCAACCCGACAAACACTAGCCAGTCTGGAAAACACTCGCCAGCTCGGCAAACACTCGCCAGCCCCACAAACACTAGCCAGCCCGGCAAATAATAGCCAGTCTGGAAAACACTAGCCAGCCCGACAAACACTCGCCAGTCTGGAAAACACTAGCCAGCCCCACAAACACTAGCCAGCCCAGGAAATACTAGCCAGTCTGTAAAACACTAGCCAGCCCGACAAACACTCGCCAGTCTGGAAAACACTCACCAGCCCGGCAAACACTCGCCAGCCCGGCAAATACTAGCCAGTCTGGAAAACACTAGCCAGCCCCACAAACACTAGCCAGCCCGGCAAATACTAGCCAGTCTGGAAAACACTAGCCAGCCCGACAAACACTCGCCAGTCTGGAAAACACTAGCCAGCCCCACAAACACTAGCCAGCCCGGCAAACACTAGCCAGCCCCACAAACACTAGCCAGCCCGACAAACACGCGCCAGTCTGGAAAACACTCGCCAGCCCGGCAAACACTCGCCAGCCCGGTAAACACTCGCCAGCCGTGCAAACACTAGCCAGCCCGGCAAACACTAGCCAGCCCGGCAAACACTCGCCAGCCCGACAAACACTCGCCAGTCTGGAAAACACTAGCCAGCCCCACAAACACTAGCCAGCCCCACAAACACTCACCAGTCCGGCAAACACTAGCCAGCCCCAGCTCCCCGTCCTACATCTGTCCCCGCCGCTGCTTCTGCTTCCATCCCTCCCTCAGCCCCGGCTCTCGAACACCCGTGGCCCATGCAGTCGATGTGAGTTTTGAAATTCTCGTTGATCACAGAACTTCTCACGACAGAGCGTGAGAAATTTGTGATCAGCGTGAGAATTTGTGGAAATGCGTGATTCTCACGCTCAAGGCGTGAGAGTTGGCAGCCCTGATGTCACTCTCTCCCTCTCTCTCTGTTCTGTTCTCTATTTATTTATTTTTGCCTTCTATATTCTGTTGTGCTGAAGCAAAGCAAGAATTTCATTGTCCTATCTGGGACACATGATAATAAACCCTCTTGAATCTTCAATCTTGAATCTCAAACCCGCCCTCTCTCTCGCTTCCTCTGTCTCCCCACACTCTCCCCACCCTCTCTCTCTCTCGCTGTCCACACGTTCTTGAGAGAGATCGGCCGGTGTGAGCACGAACGCAATGGGGGAAGATCTGACTTATATCAATGTTAAGTTCAATAGAAAAGATGCTGCCAATCAGGGTGAGAGAGAGAGAGGGGAGAGGGGGGAGGAGAGGAGAGAGAGGGGGAGAGAGAGGCGGAGAGAGGGAGAGAGAGGGGGAGAAGGGGAGAGAGTTGTAGAGGGAGAGAGAGGGGGAGAAGGGGAGAGGGAGAGGAGGAGTGAGAGGGGGAGAGAGAAGGGGAGAGAGAGGCGGAGAGAGAGGGGGAGAGAGAGGCGGAGAGAGGGAGAGGGGGAGAGAGGCGGAGAGGGGGGAGAGAGAAGGGGAGAGAGAGGGGAGGGGAGAGAGGGGGAGTGAGAGAGGGGGAGAAGGGAAGAGAGTTGTTGAGGGAGAGGGGGAGAGAGAAGGGGGAGAGAGGGAGAAGGGGAGAGAGTTGTAGAGGGAGAGAGGGGGAGAGAGGGGGAGAGAGAGGCGGAGAGAGAGGGGGAGAGAGGGAGAGAGAAAGGGGGAGAGAGAGAGGGGGAGCGAGGGGGAGAGAGAGGTGGAGGGAGAGAGGGGGGGAAGGGGAGAGAGTTGTAGAGGGAGAGAGGGAGGGGGAGAGAGAGGGGTAGAGAGAGGCGGAGAGGGGGAGAGAGAGGCGGAGAGAGGGAGAGAGGGGGAGAAGGGGAGTGAGAGTGGGAAGGGGACAGAAGGGGAGAGAGTTTTTACTCTTGTATAATGTAGTGTGTGTGTGTGTGCTTGTGTGTGTGTGTGTGTATGCGTGCGCGTGTGTGTGTGTGTGCGTGTATGTGTGCGCGTGTGTGTGTATACGTGTGTGTGTGCGTGCGTGTGTGTGTGTGTATACGTGTGTGTGTATACGTGTGTGTGCGTGTGTGTGTGTGTGTCTCACCCATATCATTCTGTCACAGGTGATGTCTCTTATGCTGAGAGTGGAGCTAGAGAGGGGAGGAGTGGGACGGGGAAGAGGGGAGAGGGAGAGGGGAGAAAGAGAGGGAGAGAGAGAGGAGAGAGAGTGGGGGAGAGAGAGGAGAGAGAGGGGGAGAGAGGAGGGGAGAGAGAGGAGGAGATAGAGAGGGGAGAGAGAGGGGGGTAGAGAGAGAGTGGGGGAGAGGGAGGGGAGAGAAGGGAGAGGGAGAGGGGGGAGAGAGAGGGAGGGGAGATAGAGAGAGGGGGAGATAGAGAGGGGTACCTTTAAGGTAGATTTTAAAGCAGAAATGCTTTCTACCGTTAAACAAATGTTGGAAATCTGGAAGAAGACGAGGGAGGAAGAGATCAAGGATCAGATGGAAGTGCTGGAAACCAGGCTTGTTTCGGTGGAAACGAAGGTGGACCCCATTTATCACATACTTGATCAGCATAGAACAGTGATAACCGAACTTGAGAATTCGGTGACGACAAGTGTGGAAACTGTAAGTCGACTCCTTATTGAAAACCAACGCCTCTCCGATATGGTGATCAAATTAAATGATAAGTGTATTGATTTGGAGGGGCGTCAAAGACGTAAGAATCTAAGAATTGTAGGGGTGAAAGAAGGAAGTGAGAAGGAAATGGGTACGCGGGATTTTGTGGCAGACCTATTACAAAAGGCCTTAAAATTGGATCACAAACCTTCACTCGGTCGAGCTCATAGAGCGCAGGGACGTCGTATACAAGATGATGGCCGTCCAAGACAAATTATCGTAAAGGTACAATTGTTCAAGTTCAAGTTTAAGTTAGTTTATTGTCATGTAACCCTGTATAGGACAATGAAATTCTTGCTTTGCTTAAGCACACAGAAAATAGTAGGCATTTACTACAAAACAGATAAATGTGTCCATATACCATGATATAAATATATACACACATGAATAAATAAACTGATAGTGCAAATAACAGAAAGTGGTTGGTAATAATCAGAGTTTTGTCCGAGCCAGGTTTAATAGCCTGATGGCTGAGGGGAAGTAACTATTCCTGAACCTGGTTGTTGCAGTCTTCAGGCTCCTGTACCTTCTACCTGAAGGTAGCAGGGAGATGAGTGTGTGGCCAGGATGGTGTGGGTCTTTCATGATACTGCCAGCCTTTTTGAGGCAGCGACTGCGATAGATCCCCTCGATGGAAGGAAGGTCAGAGCCGATGATGGACTGGGCAGTGTTTACTACTTTTTGTAGTCTTTTCCTTTCCAGGGCGCTCAAATTGCCGAACCAAGCCACGATGCAACCGGTCAGCATGTTCTCGACTGTGCACCTGTAGAAGTTAGAGAGAGTCTTCCTTGACAATCCGACTCTCCGTAATCTTCTCAGGAAGTAGAGGCGCTGATGTGCTTTTTTGATGATTGCATTAGTGTTCTCGGACCAGGAAAGATCTTCAGAGATGTGCACGCCCAGGAATTGGATCATGAATTTGATGATTTAATGAAGAAAATTGTTCGAGGTGGACAGCTCCTTTTTGAAGGTGCGAGATTCAGTATTTATCGAGATTATCCGGCAGAAGTCTTCAAGAAAAGAGCGCTGTTCACTGAGACAAAGAGAATACTGAAGGATGTACCTGATCTGAAATACAGTTTGTTTTACCCCGCAAGACTAAGAGTCCTCTACAAGTCCAAGGAGCACTTTTTTACAGACCATGAAAAAGCACTGGAATATGCCCAAAAAGTCAATAACATGACCATAGACGGAAGAATTCTCATTACTCCTTAGGAGTCAAGCCAGATCTAAAAGGACCTTTAAAGTTCTTTTAAGAGCTTTAAGGACATTCGGAAACCGAAATGGACGGAGGACATTGGATAAAACCGTGATCTTTGTATTTTGGTTTATTAATCAATATTATTATCTGTATATTCATGCCTAACTATATATGTAACAACTAATACTTATTAAATATCTATATTACTACTAAAATTATTAACATTAACATTTCTCATAAAAATTTAATACTGTATATGATTGATAACAATGATTAATAATTAATAGTCTTCGATTAACGTAGAAATGAATTACATACTTATATTATATAGGAAGATATGCAAGAGGTAAATTAGATTACGTCATTAAAAAAGTTTAACGGTTTTTCTCTTTATTTTTCGATTTAAAATTAAATTTATAGATTTAGCGAAAAAATTAATATGATATGTGAGAATAATAACGTTGGGAATTTTTGCGGTTTTTGAATTTTTCTGCAGGGTCACGTGTTTATGTATGGATACATGTGGGTATATATGTATATATATGTATGTGTATATATATATATATATATATATATATATGTGTGCATATTGTGTGTGTGTACGTATGGATATGTAAATAAGTTTGTTACTCCCAAAGAAGTTATTTGAATGTTAGAAATAATCTTTTTTTTCTTCGGGCACGGAGCTGGAAATTTTTTTTTTTTACAAAGGCTACGGAAGTCTTTAGAATTCTAGCCACGTTAGTGTGGCTATCACTAACTACACTAATTGTAGATGTAGTTCTTTTTCTTTCACCCTATACTAACCAACTCTATCACTTTTTTCACTTTAAATATTTTTATAATTTAATGTTTGAATGGAAAAATAAGACTAATACAAGGAGATGTGTTCGGAAGAGCGATGTATATGATTTTAAATTCATCTATTTGAGGTTCGGGAGCAGGGTCAGGTTCTATGTGTTGTACCTTCTGCTCGGTTATAGACCACCTTAGAAACAATATGCAAGATGTTAATATGATAAGAGGGGGTCAGGGAATAACATTTTGTAGTTGGAATGTCAAGGGAATTAATGAACCAATTAAGAGAGGTAAAGTTTTGGCACATCTAAATTTAATCAAAACAGATATAATATTTCTACAAGAAACACACCTTAAAAAGGAATCTCAACATAGACTTAAAGCTAAGTGGATCGCTGAATCATATCATTCCTCCTTTTCCCATAAGTCCAGAGGAGTTGCAATACTAATTCGTAAAGGAATACCTTTTAAGAACTCTTCAACAATAGTGGATATTGATGGTAGATATATTATATTAGTTGGAGAGTTAAATGGAGAAAAAGTGATTCTTCTTAATGTTTATGGGCCTAATTTTGATAACCCCAAGTTTTTTAATAAAACATTTAATAAAATTCCTGAATTTACACAATATAAATTAATAATTGGAGGAGACTTCAATTGTACATTAGATCCATACTTAGACAGATCATCAAGGCAAAAAAAAGTAAAATCTCAATCAAGTGTATTTCTAAATTCATTTATTAATACCACTAATATTAAGGATATCTGGAGAATAGAAAACCCAACGGGACGGGAATATTCATTTTACTCACCAGTACACAAAACATACTCAAGAATAGATTATTTTTTAGTTGACTCTACGTTTATCCCATTTATTTATAATTCAAAATACCATAACATTATAATCTCAGATCACGCACCTGTAACATTCATGATTAAATTAAATGGAATGTCCGAGAAACAAGCATATTGGAGATTTAACCCACAAATTTTGAACGAAAGATCATGCCAGGAATATATTATTAAACAGATTCAAATATTTTTTGAGGTAAATGATAACCCTGACACACCTACTTCTCTTATGTGGGAAACGTTTAAAGCGTATGTTCGAGGTACATTAATTTCTGCTCAAGCATTTTATAATAAAGAGAACAGGATTAAGCAACAAACATTGGAAATTGAAATCAAGCAACTAGATATAGAAAATGCGAGAATGCCATCTACTTTAAAACATAATAAAATTGCTGTATTGAAATATAAATTAAATAAAATGTATTCAGAACAAGTAATAAAACTTTATCAAAAAACCAAACAACTACATTTTGAATTTGGAGACAAACCACAAAAATTATTAGCACGTCAGTTACGAAAAATGGAAGGGGAAAAAACAATTCATAAAATTAGAACAGAGACAGGAGAATTATTAAAAATGCCCAAGGATATAAATGATAGATTTCTCCAATACTATCATAACCTTTATTCAACTAAAACCGTAGCACAATCAGAAGGAATAGCAGATTTTTTAATAAAATGTAATTTAAAAGGTTTAGATTCAAACGATAGAGAATTATTAGAAAGGGAGATTACGATAAAGGATATTGAGGAGTCTATTGGCTCTTAAAAAATGGTAAAGCAGTAGGACCAGATGGTTTAGGTTCCGAATTTTATAAAAATTTTATGATTTGCTTAGCCCACGTTTACAAAGACTGTATGAGTATATATATCTCAACAGAAACTTCCAGACACTTTAAATGAATCAATAATAACACTTATTCCTAAAGCTGATAAAGATCTGGAAGACCCGGGATCATACAGAGCAATTGCACTTTTAAATACAGATCAGAAAATTTTAACTAAAATACTAGCGCATAGATTAAGTACAGTGATGAATAAATTAATACACCCTGACCAAACAGGCTTTATTCAGAAACGGTACTCATATTATAATCTAAGAAGATTATTTAATATTATATATTCTAAGAGAATTATTAATGAAGATCTAGCAATAATTTCACTTGACGCTGAAAAAGCATTTGATCAGGTCGAATGGCCTTATTTATTTTCGGTGATGGAAAATATGCAGCTAGGGGAGAAATTCTGTACATGGATAAAACTGTTATATACAAATCCCACGGCTAGAATATTTACAAACCAAAGGTTGTCACCTAAATTTAGCCTATCTAGAGGTTGTAGACAAGGATGCCCATTATCTCCATTATTATTTGCGTTTGCTATTGAGCCACTGGCAGAAAGAGTTAGGGGGCATCCGGAAATACATGGGTATAACACAAAGGACACAGTGAATAACATTTCTCTATACGCAGATGATGTATTAATTTACATTACAAAACCAGAAATTAGTATTCCAAACTTATTAAAGCTAATAACCCAATTTGGTTCACTTTCAGGATACAGAATAAATTGGAATAAAAGTGAAATTATGCCAATAAGGGAACATAACAAACAGATAATACAACAATTTCCATTTAAAATAGTAAATGAAAAATTTAAATATCTAGGTATTTATGTAACTAAGATATATACATCATTATTTAAAGCAAATTTCCCCCCATTACTGAACAAACTACATAAGAATATTCAATACTGGAAAACACTTCCTATCTCAATGGTTAGGCAAAATCAATGCCATAAAAATGATTTTTTTACCGCAAATATTATACCTTTTTCAGACAATTCCGATATATCTGGCAAAAAACTTTTTTTAAAATTGGACTCTATTGTTAATGATTTCATCTGGGATTATAAGAATCATAGGATAAACAAAAGACACTTGTGTAAATCAAAAATAAATGGAGGCTTGGTTTTACCCAATTTTTTGTTTTATTTCTGGGCAGTTAATATTAAAAATATGAATTTCTGGTTGGAAAAAAATAGATCATCAACCAGACTGGTTAAAAATGGAAAAGGAAGATTGTTTACCTTTTGATATCGGTTCGATATTATTTGCTACGTCTAAATTAAACAAAAAAATTTATAGGGAAAACCCTATAATATTTAGTGCTATACGAATTTGGAAACAATTAAAAAAGACATTAAAATTAGATAATTTATCACTTTTTCTTCCAATTGTGAATAATCCTTTGTTTAAGCCTTCATGGTTGGACGGGGGTTTTACACAATGGAAGAATTATGGAATTAAAAATATGGGACAACTTTACAAGGAAGGCACTTTTCTGACATTTCAGGAGTTGCAACAGACTTATGGACTTCGAGGAAATGATTATTTCAGATATCTTCAACTTAGAGATTATGTAAAATCGAACTCCCAAAATTTTCGAATTAGAAATTCAGAAATTCTTGATGAATGTTGGAACAAACATCCTAATACAGAAAAATTAATATCTTATATATATAATATCTTATTAGACAGTGACATTCCTTCGACGGACTTACACAGACAAACATGGGAAAAAGAATTAAATCAAGTAATAACGAAAGATACTTGGGAAGAAAGTTTGCAACACATACATCAGTGTTCACTAAACGCCAGACATTCTCTAATACAATTTAAAGTAATACATAGGTTACATTATTCAAAAACAAAACTACATAAAAATTTTCAACATATCTCACCTATATGTGATAAATGTCAACATTTAGAAGCTACATTATCTCATATGTTTGCAAACTGTATAAAAATTAAAAAATTCTGGGTAAATATTTTTAGTATAATATCTAAAGTAACCAGCACACAATTGGACCCAGATCCAAAATTAATAATACTCCGGATATTAGAATTAAATCAAACACTTAGAACAACACAAAGAAACTTTATTGATTATAGTTTAATAACAGGAAAAAAATTAATTCTACGGCCTACGGCCCCCACAATCAAATGTGGATTATAGAAATGACGGAGACCTTAAACGTGGAAAGAATCAGATTTTCCCTGTTGGACAAACAGGAATTATTCGTTGGAACATGGTCTCCTTTTATTGATTACTTAAAGGGTCAGAATAGTTCAGCACAGGAACCTGACTAGCACGCGGGCTAAAGAATGGATGAAATACTATACTCTGAAATGTACGAATATATCTCGAATTAAGTCTTTTTTATTTTAATAAATTTTTCCATTCTTCTTTAACTATCTTTTTCCTTTTTTTTTTTTTTTTGTTTGTTTTTGTTTTTGTTTTTCTTCTCTTTCTTTTCTTTCTTTACTTCATCTATCTCTTTAGTTCTATCTAGTTTAAAAAAAAAAAAAAAGGCAAAAAGTATTGGAGACAATGTAATAATAATTGACAATATTATCAATTTAAAAATGTAAGACTGTAATGATGTAAATAGGTTATGTACCTATCTCCAATAAAAAAATATTTTCGAAAGTTATTGACTAATGTTTCGCCACGTTTCTCAAGGGAAAGTTCGCAAAATCGGAAGCAATAAACACAAGATCGCGGTGGAGGGACTTTTTCTGCATGATTTCAATGACGATCCTGACTGCAGCAGATTCTTCTCCTTCAAAACAGATGATGATTGATTTTATCTTTTCAAAATTTGCAGCATTGTAGAGTACAGCAGAGAGCTATGTACCCCACCTAGTCAAAAATGGGCTGAGGACGTTGCGGAATCTCGGGCGCCATTTCCTTGAACAACTGCACACGTGACGGTGCGTTGAGGAAGATTTTCTTGACATTGGAAACTAGGCGATCGACATTTGGAAACAAGCTACATATGTGTCAAGTCAAGTCAAGCGTATTCGTCACATACACATAGTGCAGTGAAATGAAAAGTGGCAATGCTCGCGGACTTTGTGCAAAAAGACAAACAAACAAACTACGAACAGAATCACATATTCTTTTACATATTAAATATTGTGGGCGGAAGGAAAAAGGGGAAAAACCAGCAATTTAAAAAAAGCAGTAGAGTGGTCCAGTAAAAGTTAGTCCCTAGTGAGATAGGAGTTTACAGTCCTAATGGCCTCTGGGAAGAAACTCCTTCTCAACCTCTCCGTTCTCACCGCATGGCAACGGAGGCGTTTGCCTGACCGTAGCAGCCGGAACAGTCCGTTGCAGGGGTGGAAGGGGTCTCCCATGATCTTATTGGCTCGGGAGTTGCACCTCCTGATGTATAGTTCCTGCAGGGGGGCGAGTGAAGTTCCCATAGTGCGTTTGTTCGGCCGAACGCACACTACTCTCTGCAGAGCCTTCTTGTCCTGGGCAGAGCAATTCCCAAACCAGATGGTAATGTTTCCGGACAAGATGCTTTCCACAGCCGCTGAGTAGAAGTGCTTGGCAATTCTATGAAGTCCTTGAGCTAAGCATGTCAAATGCAACATTTAGGGGAATAAAACTGTCACAAACAGAAGAACATTCTCGTGCTTTATACCTTCTGGCCAAAGTACAGCAACTGAGCAATAGTTGAGCTGTTTGACCTCCAATACTTCCGATGTCAACAAATACTCCTTTGATGGATGACCTGCCTCCATTGTACCGATGACCACATTGGCAACGTATCTCCCCACAGCATTGTCTCCCCTTTTGAGATGCATATTTTGTTGCATGCAACTTCATCTCTAATTTTCTGCACAACAATGTTGAAGTTGCTGTCAACATAGTTTTTCCGTAATGACTCACTCAGTATATGTTCCTCTGTGTATTTCTCTAAAAAACCTCTGAGAGATTTGTTTTCCAATTTCCACAGTGGAATTCCAGCATCAATGAATGCCTTGCACAGAGCACTCAAAAACTCAGATTTGCGACTGGACCCAGCAGTAAATGTAGTGAGGAGACAAGCTTGGGTATTTCATAGAAACATAGAACATAGGTGCAGGAGTAGAGGCCATTCGGCCCTTCGAGCCTGCACCGCCATTCAATATGATCATGGCTGATCATCCAACTCAGTATCCCGTACCTGCCTTCTCTCCATACCCCCTGATCCCTTTAGCCACAAGGGCCACATCTAACTCCCTCTTAAATATAGCCAATGAACTGTGGCCTCAACTACCTTCTGTGGCAGAGAATTCCACAGATTCACCACTCTCTGTGTGTAAAAAATGATTTTCTCATCCCGGTCCTAAAATACTTCCCTCTTATCCTTAAACTGTGACCCCTAGTTCTGGACCTCCCCAACATCGGGAACAATCTTCCTGCATCTAGCCTGTCCAACCCCTTAAGAATTTTGTAAGTTTCTATAAGATCCTGCTAGAATTTGGTGTGGTCTCACCAAGACCCTCTGACCAAAACATCCTCTCCAGGTCCAGTCTTTCCAGGGCTTTCACTATTCGGTATGAAACACATTCTTGCCATAGAGGGAGTACAGAGAAGGTTCACCAGACTGATTCCTGGGATGTCAGGACTTTCATATGAAGAAAGACTGGATAGACTCGGCTTGTACTCGCTGGAATTTTGAATATTAAGGGGGGGGGGGTCTTGTAGAAACTTACAAAATTCTTAAGGAGTTGGACAGGCTAGATGCAGGAAGATTGTTCCCGATGTTGGGGAAGTCCAGAACAAGGGGCCACACCCAATTTAAGGATAAGAGGGAAGTCTTTTAGGACCGAGATGAGAAAAACTTTTTTCACACAGAGAGTGGTGAATCTGTGGAATTCTCTGCCACAGAAGGTAGTTGAGGCCACAGTTCATTGGCTATATTTAAGAGGGAGTTAGATGTGGCCCTTGTGGCTAAAGGTATCAGGGGGTATGGAGAGAAGGCAGGTACAGGATACTGAGTTGGATGATCAGCCATGATCATATTGAATGGTGGTGCAGGCTTGAAGGGCAAAATGGCCTCCTCCTGCACCTATTTTCTATGTTTCTAAAGATGTGCTGCCACAGGCCAGACATGCGGGTGAAACCCTTGCCACACTCATCGCACACAAAGGGTCACTCTCCGGTGTGCAACCGCAGGTGCTCCCGCAGCCCCAGTGCGCTCTTGAAACACTTGGCACAGTGGGTGCAGGAGAAGGGGCGCTCGCCGGTGTGGGTGCGCTGGTGCGCCAGCAGGATGTTGGACTGGGTGAAGCCCTTGCCGCAGTCGCCGCAGGTGTAGGGGCGTTCCCCCGTGTGCAGCCGCCTGTGCACCTTCAGGTGCGTGGACGTCTTGAAGCCTTTGCCGCAGTCGGAGCAGGTGAAGGGCCGCTCGCTGCTGTGCACCCGCAGGTGCACCCGCAGCCCTGACGACTGGGTGAAGCTCTTGCCGCATGTGGAGCAGCCATAGGGCTTCTCGCCCGTGTGCACCCGCTGGTGGATCTTTAGCTCATGTGCCCTCATGAAGCCCTTGCCACAGTCGGAGCAGGTGAAGGGCCTGGGGTAGGGCCGGTCGCGGGCGTGCATCTGCTGGTGGGACAGCAGGCTGGAGGAGCAGGTAAAGCCCTTGCCGCACTGGGCGCAGGTGTAGGGCCGCTCGCCGGTGTGGACACGCTGGTGCTCCAGCAGCCTGGTGGTGCCGGTGAAGCCCTTGCCGCAGTCGCTGCAGGTGTAGGGGCGTTCCCCCGTGTGCAGGAGCCGGTGCCTCTTCAGGTCCGTGGACAACTTGAAGCCTTTGCCGCAGTCGGGGCAGGCGAAGGGCCGCTCGCTGCTGTGCACCAGCCGGTGCACCCGCAGCCTTGGCAACTGGGAAAAGCTCTTGCCACAGGTGGAGCAGGTGAAGGGGCGTTCTCCCGTGTGCACCCGCCGGTGGGTCTCCAGGTCGCTCGGCCGCTGCCAGGCCTTGCCGCACACGTCGCACTCATAACGCTTCTCCTTGTTGTGCCCCGTCATGTGGTCCTCCATCGAAGCTCAGCCCCTCGAAGCTCGGCCCGCACACCGAGCAGATGGGGGGGAGGGGGGCTCACCGGCACCCTGGCCACCCCCAATGTCCTCGGATGTCTCCGTCTCTCCGTCCACAGCAACGGCTCCTAAGCCCTGCAGGAGGGGAACACAGAGGGTCAACAAGCTGCCAAACGGGACATAGAAACATAGAAAATAGGTGCAGGAGTAGGCCATTTGGCCCTTCGAGCCTGCACCGCCATTCAATATGATCATGGCTGATCATGTATCCTGTACCTGCCTTCTCTCCATACCCCCTGATCCCATTAGCCGCAAGGGCCACATCTAACTCCCTCTTAAATATAGCCAATTAACTGGCCTCAACTACCTTCTGTGGCAGACAATTCCACAGATTCACCACTCTCTGTGTGAAAAATGTTTTTCTCATCTCGGTCCTAAAAGATTTCCCCCTTATCCTTAAACTGTGTGTGTGGCCCCTTGTCCTGGACTTCCCCAACATCGGGAACAATCTTCCTGCATCTAGCCTGTCCAACCCCTTAAGAATTTTGTACGTTTCTATAAGATCCCCCCCTGTTTCCGCGCTGCATCTCTAAACCAAACTGAACCAAAGAAGGGTCTCGACACAAAACGTCACCCATTCTTTCTCTCCACGGATGCTGCCTGACCCGCTGAGTTACTCCAGCACTTTGCTTCTGTCTTCTCCACAGATGCTGCCTGACCCGCTGAGTTACTCCAGCACTTTGCGTCTGTCTTCTCCACAGATGCTGCCTGACCCGCTGAGTTACTCCAGCACTTTGCGTCTATCTTCTCCACAGATGCTGCCTGACCCGCTGAGTTACTCCAGCACTTTGCGTCTATCTTCTCCACAGATGCTGCCTGACCCGCTGAGTTACTCCAGCACTTTGCGTCTGTCTTCTCCACAGATGCTGCCTGACCCACTGAGTTACTCCAGCACTTTGCGTCTATCTTCTCCACAGATGCTGCCTGACCCGCTGAGTTACTCCAGCACTTTGCGTCTATCTTCTCCACAGATGCTGCCTGACCCGCTGAGTTACTCCAGCACTTTGTCATAGAGTCATAGTGATACAGCGTGGAAACAGGCCCTTTGGCCCAACTTGCCCACACCAACCAACATGTCCCAACTTGGTCCACATCCCTCGAAACTTGTTCTTATCCATGTACTTATCAAACTGTTTCTTAAACGATGGGATTGTCCCAGCCTCAACTACCTGAATTTGAGCATATTACACCAATTCTTAAATCCTTACATTGGCTTCCTGTATGTCAGAGAATTGATTTTAAAATCCTGCTGCTCACCTATAAATCACTACATGGTTTAGGGCCAAAGTATATCACTGACATGCTTCCACTATATAAGCCTTTTGGTGGCACCACTGGGGCCCCCCCTGTAGATCTGGGCTCCCTGGCCCAGTATATCAAACCAAGCATCACAAACCTAGGGATTAAAGTGGACCCTGATCTTAAATTTGACAGTCAGATCAAGGCTGTTGTTAAATCAAGCTTTTTCCATTTGAGGCAGCTGGCCAAAATAAAGCCAATTCTGTCAAGGCAGCACTTTGAGACGGTAATCCAGGCCTTTGTTACCACTCGGCTGGATTACTGCAATGCACTGTATGTGGGGGTTAGTGGGTCCTCCATCGCCCGTCTCCAGATGGTACAGAATGCAGCTGTACGTCTTTTAACTGGCACACGTAAACATGAGCACATTTCGCACATTTTAGCCTCACTCCACTGGTTGCCTATTCAGTTTAGGATCCATTTTAAAATTCTTTTATTTGCTTTTAAATCCCTAAATGGTCTTGCCCCGCCCTACCTATCTGAGCTTCTACACCCTTATACACCCGCCCGCTCTCTCAGGTCAGATAATCAGCTGCTCCTGAGTGGGCCTAAAACTAAGCTGAAGCTCAGAGGGGACCGTGCCTTTGCTGTGTCGGCACCCAAATTATGGAACGATCTGCCTCTCCACATTAAACAGGCCTCTTCTCTGTCTGTTTTTAAATCACTTCTTAAAACCCATCTCTTCTCCGTGGCCTTTGATACCCAGTAAGATGTCGACTTTATTTGCTTGATTTAGTTTCTTATTTTGATTGCTTTATTGCATGGCTATTATTTTTACTCATGTTTTATGTCTTTTGATTTATTGTTGTATTTCATATGTGATTTATGCGCCTTATGTGAGCTGTTATGTTATGTTCTGTTATGTTGTCTGTTTATGATGTCTTGTTTATTCTTCTGTACAGCACTTTGGTCAACATTGGTTGTCTTAAAGTGCTTAACAAATAAAGTTGGATTGGATTGGATTCTAGACCGCTAAGATCTTCTGAGACCAATCTGCTAGTGATTCCCAGAGTAAATACAAAACATGGGAAAGCAGGATTTAGTTACTATGCAACAAATAGCTGGAATAAACTTCCTGAAGATTTAAGACTTGCCTCAACTTTGACCACTTTTAAAACAAGACTGAAAACTTTTATGTTTACTTTAGCTTTCAGCTAAATCTTAACTACATTGCACTTTTAACTTTTGCACTTTTTATAATGCATTTTTAATTTTGCTTTTCTTTTCTTTTAGTTCTTCTATTTTATTTCATTTTATTATTTCATTTATTGTATGACATGTTTTTATGTGAAGCACTTTGAGTCTGCCTCGTGTATGAAATGTGCTAT